>NC_031780.1:7182091-7214712 GCF_001522545.3 Parus major | reverse complement strand
GGTGGTGGGCAACCAGGGAGGGCAGGAGGTGGAGGGGGAGCCATGAATGTTCCAGCACTCATTGCTTCAATGCCAGGGTGGAGGAAAGACCCATTGGTCATTGGCCCCGTGTCAAGGATGTCAAAATCTTCTTCTTCCCCCAAATCAGTGAAGTCCAGGTCCTTGATCTTCAGCTGCACGGGGATGGTCTCCAAACGCTCCCAAGTCAGCTCTGTGTCCTTTTTGATGGGCATCATGCGGGTGTTCTCCAGCTTCTGCGTGTGGGTCTCGTCATCAATGCTGGACATGGCACGTACCAGCTTGGCATGGGCACTGGCTACTGGCCCATCTGGAGCCCTGCCACGGAGCCGGGCACTCTCCTGCTCCTGGCTGCTACTTCCCTTGGAGTCCCTCTCTGCCTCACCCTGGATCCGGGGGGATAAAGGTATTTCATGGAACAGCTTCTCCCTCCCTGACTCCGAGGAGCCCTTGGCATAGAGCATGTCCAGCATAAACTTGGTGTCAGAGGAGATGGTGCTGCAGGAGTCAGTGGTGTCAGACTGAGCCAAACGAGACCCTGCAGGGAGAGAAGGAGATGCTGGGACAATCTGCTTGGAGGGGGCAGGTGGTGCTGGGCTCAGAGTGGAGTTGGAGTCCTGCTCCGCAGTGGGGTGTGCTCAGATGCTGGCATTTTGAGCAAGGAGGTACCACCAGCTCCTCCAGGGCTCTGTGTGTCACAGAGACAGGTGTGGGATGAGGACCAAGGGGTCATTAATCCCCACCCCAGGGACCAGGATGAGCTGGGAACACACCCTGGCAGCACCTACTTATGCTGGGTGGCTCCATCCCAGAATCAGAGGTGCCGTGGTCTCTTTCCCATGCAAGAGCAGTAGGATGCTCCAGTGTAGCATCGCTGAGGACATCGAGCCGTCCCTTGGCCATGGAAGAGATCTTCTCCTTCTGGGCTGCAGCCAGGTTCTCCAAAAAGCGAGCTCTGCAAGATGGGGTGGATGTTGGCTGGGAGCAAAGCAGGGATGGGGACAACAAGGACAACCGGAAAACCACACCATGCCACACTGCACAGCCAGTCCCACAGCACAGAAACCTCCTGCACTGGCCACACTGCATCAGGGACACCAAGATTCAACCTCCTCTGAGCCCTGCAGAGAGAGGTGATGGCCCCATGGCTGGGCCAACAGGGCGCTGCTGTCACCAGATGGTCCCAACAGACCTGGTGCTCATTGCAACCCTCATCCAAAAGCTGCAAAACCCAGGAGGGCACACTCCTGCTGCTCATGCCCTGTGTGGCTGGAGCCCAGATACTTCCAGCCGGGTACCAGTCCAAGGAAGCGCATGCCTGGAGACACACGCATGCCTCTACTTACTCAAACTTCTTCAAAATAGGCTTGTCCCCATGCAAGGATGGGGCATCCTCCCGCCTGAGGGAAAACAGGGGTTAGCCCCCACTGCTGGCAGCCCCCTGGCACTCATGCATCCTGCACACACCCACCTGGCAGCTCTCCAGCATGGAACCCTTGCCCCATGGCCCCAGGGCTCACAGGGAGCCAGGAGAGCCCTGGCGAGTCCCTTCCTGCCCAGGAACCAGGTGGCATAGGGTGCTGGAGAGATGGGACACCATCTCCTGCACCAGGCCAGGACACCTGGAGCGGGCTGTGCCACCCCCAGCAAGGACACCTCACCCCAAAGCAGGGATCAGAGGATGCCACACCCTGTGGGGTGATGGGGGAGCAGGTTGGGGGTCCCACAGGTAGGACTTGAAGGGGAGAAGCAAAGGATGGGGGCAGCAAGGCGGGTGCAAGTGCCTAATCCGCCCAGAGCAACATAGGATAGGGCAAGGGAGAATTAATAGGACATTAAGCTGAAAGAGAGTAGATCTAAATTGGATATTAGGAAGAAATTATTCCCTGTGAGAGTGGTGAGACACTGGCGTGGGTTGCTCAGAGAAGCTGTGGATGCCACATCCCTGTAAGACCAGGCTGGATGCTTTGAGCAACCTGGTCTAGTGGAAGCATTGGAACTAGATGGATTTTAAGGTCCCTTTCAACCCAAACTATTGCAGGATCCTATGATTCTATGATCATGCTGGGAGGGAGCACGCACGTGCAGAGCCCAGGCACTTACCAGACAGGGGCAGTTTGGTGCAGCCTGCAAAGGAAAGACAGAAAGAGTGGGCAGAGAAGAGGGCAAGCATGGGCAGAAAGGAGAATGAGGAGGAGCTGGAGCAGAGCTGTGAATGCCCAAAGGATGCCTTGGAGCCCCTGGCTGGACCCTTTGATACCTGCTGCCCCCTCATACATCTCTCCAGCTCCAGTGCCCTCCCAGACTGTTTCCCCCAGGGAAAGGCAATGTGTGTCCTGGGATGGACACACCTCATGCTCCTAGGAGCCCATCCTGCTGTCTTGAGGGACCTCCATGCACCCAGCCCCTCCTGGCTCCTTACTTGTAGACACTGCGCTCTCCTGGGCCTGGGGGCTGCTCCTTCTCAGCCGGGGGAGACGCCAGGGCCAGCCGCACGCTGGATGTGCTGTTGTAGATGCTGGTGGGACAGGGTCTGGAAGAAGTTGACAGGGACTGAGAGCAAGTCCCACAGGACTGCTCTCCACCTTGACACCAGTAATCCAAGTGCTGCTTATGCAGCATCGTGGTGCCCACTACAGACCACCTCCAGCTGCACTTACTCTGCTGGGCTGCTTGGTGCAGAGACAGGCAGGGTGTCCTCAGCTGGGGCCTCCTTTGGAGTGCCAGGAGACCCCAGCAGTGGCTGGGTATCAGCACCGGCATCCTGGGAGCCGCCCTGGGATCGCCACCCACGTCGGCCCTCGTCTGTCCTCCTCCGCTCTTTGCGTCCCCCTGGGGGCGGCTCCTCCATGTCATCCTCCAGCTTGAGAGCACTCTGTGGAGGGACCAGAGGCATGGCACCGAGCTCAGCAGCATCCCTGCCACCCCATGCACTCACCCTCCCTGCTGGAGGCAGGTGGCACATGGCCAGATCCTGCTGGAGGCCCGCTCACCTCGTAGAGTGTGAACTGCTGCTTCAAGTCGAGGTCGGTGCCCTTGCTGCTCAGATACTGCTGCACCACCTGCTCCATGCCCTGCTGTTCCAGGCAGTCGGTCACGTCGTAGAAGGTGTCCTGGTCTGGGAGGGCCGCCAGCGTCTGGGCAGAATCAGAGAGGTGCTGCTGGCACTGGGGTGACCCACACTGAGCCCCAGCAGTGTGGCACCACGGGGACACCCCCACAGACCTTGTTGATCAGTGTCATGGTGAACACCAGCAGCTCCGTGTCAGCCCCATTGCGCTGCTCCAGGATGGCCATTAGGTTGGACCACGGACAGGCACCTGGGAAAAGAGGCATGAACAGCTGGCATGCAGGCTGGGAGGGGACACTGTCCCCCAGCAGGGACCTCGCAGGAGGCTGGAGCTGCACTCACCTCTTGCCTGGTCCACGGCATTGACGGCGCGGATGAGCAGCAAGGCGTTGGGCTCTGTGTACTCCACAAACACCAGGAGCAGCTTCAGTGCCGTCTTCACCACCAGGCGAAACTGGGACAAGGGATGGCAGCTGGGACAGCAGCAGTGACAGGGACCTGCCAGCATGCTGCTGGGGCACTGTGGGGTGGCTATGCCCAGGCCCCAGGACTGGGAGCTTTGCTGTGGGGCCAGGGACCTGCAGCTGTGAGGCTGATGGCCAAGAGGCACTGGGAAGGGACCTGGAGCAGGAGTGTCTTACTCAAGTTCTGTGCCTGGGAATGTCACCAGGATGGGGAGGTCTGCAAATCCTGGGTGATCCCATTCCAGATGGCTGGGAGCAGCAGGACCCAACACAAGCAAAGGTACCAGGGTACCAAGCCCAGAGGCAGAGTACATCCTCTGAGGGATGGTGCAAGGGTTCAGCCACAAGCAGGGAAGGGGGGACACAGGCAGCCCCCCAAGAGCAACAGGCACTCACTGAGCTTCCTGACAGCGTGTACAGCCACTGGATGGTCTCGTTGTGGTTGATGACACCCTGCATCCCATCCATGAAGAGCATGATCTGGCTCAAGGCTGCAAGGCAGAGTGGGCAGGCTGGTGGTGCAGCAGGCAGGGCTTGGGAATTCCCATCCCTGTACAGCATCACCACAGCAAGTGTCTGGCTGCTGGGAAGGCAGAATAGCCCTGGTAGACTTTCTGGCTCACCCACCCTGAATGCCAGCCTTCCTCCCTGGGGATAAGCATAGAATCCTGGAATGCTTTGGGTTGGAAGGGACCTTAAAGACTCATTCCAACTCCCCCGCCACAGGCAGGGACACCATCCATTAGATCAGGTTCCATCAAAGACCCATCCAACCTGGCCTTGAATACTTCCAGGGATAGGGCATCCACAGCTTCTTTAGACAACCTGCTCCAGAAGTTTGCCCTGTGCCCAAATACCAACCCCGGAGGATGTAATTCTGGTAGTTCTGGTCAGCCTCTGCCCCCACTTTGATCAGGCACGTCAACCCCTCCAGGTTCACGAACTCTGGCACCAGGTCCTTGTCCTCCTGTGGGGAGAAGGCCAAGTGTTCCCACAGTGTAGGGTGAGCAGCCAGCCCTGGGAGAGCTCCTGTCCCCACACCGCAGCAGCATCACCTCACCTGGAAGAGCTGCTTCAGGGAGAAGAGGGACCTCCGCAGCTCCGGCCCCTGTGAGTTGTACAGCTTCTCTGGGAGGAAAGGAGAGACGTGGTGTGAGTGGCTCACTGCTGAACCGGGGCTCCAAAATGTTCCTAGCTTCCTGGGAAAACCCTGCATCCTGATTTATCCTGATCCTGGTCCCTGTGCCATCACCACCGGGACACACTGGCTGGAAGCAGCTGCTGTTCCACAACTACATATTTCAGCCCTTCTACTTTCCTTTCCTTTTTTTTTTGCCCTCTTTTTCTGACCAGCAATGACACAAATATCCCCTCTGGTTTCCTGTGCAGAACCTAAACAGGAGGTTTAGCAGGCAGGAGGTTGAGCTACTTTTAGCCATGGGCATAGCCATGCCATGGTTCCAGAGTTCCCAGCAGCCCCTAGGCTTGGGAAAAAGCACAGGATGGGGCTGGGAAGGCCAGTAGAGTGACACGGGTTGCTCAGGGACGGGACTGTCACTGGGCTGGAGACTATGTGCTTGTGAGGGGGTTGCCTGCAGGCAGGAGCCAGTGTGGAGCAGCCAGGACATTGGGAAGCTGGAAGGCCCCATGAAGACACCAAAGCCATTGGAGCCAGCACTTCCTACATGCAAAAACTGAGTTAGCTACTCCTTCCAACTTATTTGGGTCAGGCTTAGAGCTGTAACAAGACAAAAACAAGATGTCCAAGTAGTCCTCCTGACATGCCCTGTAAAACACAGTGTCCCAGCAGCCTCCTCCACTCGCTTATCAGCCTGTCAGAGAGCTGAGAGGGAAGGCAGAGCTGCCAGGAGGAAAAGCAGAAGAGCTCAGGGCTCAGACAGAGCCTGGGAACTGCTGGCAAAGAGCATGACCATGACCCTGACCCTGGGCTTCCTGCCCCTTCCTGCATGGTTCAGCTACAGCCTGCACAGCCAGCTGATGCCCATCTGGCATCACTCTGCTCAGTACTTGTTTTCCCCTTGCCAAAGACAAAAAAAAAGGCTTGAGACTCCTGAATATTTTGCAGGACCTCAGAGCAGGCTGTCTGAACCACGGCAGCACTTTCTGCTGCGCAAGAGCCCTTTGTTTATGTCTTCACAGCTATATTTAGAGCTTGCCTGAATGACCCAGAATAACTGCAGTGGGTGGTGGGCTCCCAGCCCAAGAGGCAAAAGTCCTGATCTCTGAGGATGGAGGGCATTAACCAAGTGGGTGCCCCATGAGGACCACATCCCCTGATCTCTGGGAGGGGTTATGGGTGGAAGCAGCCCTCTCCATCACAAAACCTCTGGCCAAAACTCACTGCAGAGGCCAAACCTCCACCATCCAGGGCAGTGGAGCTGCTGGGCCAGCCTGGAGGAGGGAGCAGCCCTGACTCACCGATGATGGCGTGGACTCGGACGGAGAGCTGCGTGCGCAGGATCAGGGTCGGCCGTCTCCCCTTCCTAAGGTGGAGGAAAATGCAGCGTGAGTGCCTGCAGTGGGATCACCACAGCCCCTGGCTCCTTGCCCATGGTGTTCACACATGTATGGGGTCCCTGTGTCCTCACAGGACTCAGGTGTCCAATATGCCTCACCTGACCTCCTCATAGAAACCTTCCAGATCATCCTTCTGTTCCAGCAGGGACAAGTCGAGGTCCAGGTAGTGTCCAGAGGGTGAGACCTGCAGCGTGCAGTCCTCCAGCTGGGGATGCAGACAGCCAGGCTGAGTGCCCATACCCACCACAGCCCTCCTGGCTCCCAGAGCATTCCCAGGTCACCCTCCAGCCCACACTGAACTCAGCTGGCAGACACATCCTGGAGAGGGGTAGCATGACCCACCTGTCCCCAGTCTCTGGCTCTGCAGGGAGATGCCCCAGCACCTTCCTAGTGCTGATTGTGGAGAAACATGGAAAGGCTGGAAAAGGCTGAGTGAGGGTGGTCCTGCCACCATCGAGCTCCTTGGCAATCCCTGGGTGGGAACCATGGCAAGAGGTTGATTGGTTCCCTGGGGCTGCCCTTAGTCAGCAGGGCCTGGACTGGGGCAGGACCCGTCTCCTCCCAGGGCTGGCAAATTGCCCCTGCCTGCAGGGACTGCGTCTGGGGGAACTGTGAGGCACTCAGCCCAGACAGGGACACCCCAAAGCAGGGCAAACCCCTGGAATGTGCCCTTGCTGACACACCCTCTGACTCAGCCCAGAGCCACGTGGCATCTTCCATCAGGATGCAGATAAGCACAGCCCTGAGACAAGGTGGGGGTGAGGGGCATCTTCCCAGAAAGTCCATCCACAGTGACCATGCTGCACAGCCAGTGGGCACGGCACCCACAAAAGTCCATGAGGTGCCCTGGAGCCACCAGCACCCCACAGCACCCAGGCAGCTCTTCTGGGATGTGGCAATTCACCCTCAAGGCATGAGTAGAAGCAGAGGGAGGGCAGTGCCAGCAGCCTGCCTCCCCTGCACATCTGGATCTATTCCTAAAGCATTTGCAACTCCCCTGCCCCACCCTCTCCTGCTCACCCCACCTTCGAGGAACAGATCTGCATGGCAGGAACTGAGAACTGGGGATAAAACCCCATCATCAAAGCTGCTCATGATTCAAACAAGAGCAAGCACCATAAGGAGCAATACGGGAGAGAAGTGGGGATCCATCAGCCATCTAAAACCCCACCTCAATATCAGCCCCAAACTGCAAAAGCTCCAAGAGCAGTCCTGTGGCTGATGAGCTCAGATGGAAACAGTCGCAGCTTCTCTGCCTTTCCCATCAATGCCTTTCCCCACTGTGGCTCTGGAGATCCCACAGCAATACTGGGTATGGCTCTTGCATTTCACTGGGATTCCTTTCCATGACATTCCCATCTCCTTGCATGCCAGCATTGTGCTCAAGCTCACATGTATGAATTCACTGTGTGATGTTAATACCAGAGGGTAAGTAAAATGCTGCATGCATTGAAGCAGTTAATACTGACTGTGCTTGATAATGGGCAATTTGGCAGGGCACTGTTGTTGGGTTGGACATTGATGTGTCCCACTCCACCTCCTGTGGTCACTGGCCATGCCAGCCAGCCATGGCAACGTGCAGCAAACACAGGCTGCTGGCACTGGGCAGGAACTCCTGGCTGCCAGCTCTGCCTTCACAGCGTGAGTCCCTAACACTGACCCCACACGGGCTTTGCTCACTGGGGAATGCTTCACTTCCTCCACCAGGACAGGCTGTCCTGCATCCCTGCATCCACCCAGCCAATCCTGCATTCTCCTGGGCATCCTCCCAGACATCTCTGTATCCTCCTGGCCACCCCTGCATCCCCACAGCCATCTCTGCCAGCCTCCTGGGCATTCCCTCAGGCATCCCTACATCCACCCAGGCACTCAAAGACAAGTCTTGCCTTCTCTGGGCTGCCACAGCCCCAGCAAGCCAGAGTTAACATCTGCAGCTTCTTTGGGGCTGGTGACATGTCCCAGCTGGCGGGGGGAGGCCAAGCCCCTGGGACCTGACCCTGCATGTTTCCCATGTGAGCCTGGCAATGTTTCCCACTAGGGATGCTCCAAGCACTGGGCCCTGGTTTGGCTGTGACCTCCCTGGGGATGGAGAAAGGCCATCCCAGGCTCCTGCTGCCCTGCCAAAAATCCTGGGCAGCACTTCCACGCCAAGGAGAGCAACTGCTCTAGGGCCAGGGGTTATTCAATCAAGGGGTTTTTACCCTGTAGGATCAAGCTGGGATCTCAGTGTCATGCTGCTGAGGGCAGCAAGTTGGGGTCACAGGTTACTGACAGCTCCCAGTGCAGAGTGGCTCTGGTAAACCATTATAGAATGAGCCAGACTTTGAGGGCAATGGGGACTTGAGGGCAAAGCAGAGCTGGGAGAGGAGAATGTCCCACGCTCACACATCCAGCCCGTGGCTCCTGGGAGTCCCAGCCACCCTGCAGGATGGATGTCCTTCACCCATTCACAGGGAGGTTCTGGGGTCTTGCCGAGGACACTATGACTGCTGCCAGCCCTGATGTGGAACAAGGACCAATGATCTGGAAAAGGTTTCTGTCTGTGATGAGTGCCCCATCCCTGGAAGTGTTCAAGGCCAGGTTAGATGGGACTTGGAACAAGAGGTCTAATGGGAGGTCTTCCTGGCCATGGCAGCAGGGTGGAACAAGATGATCTCTTTAAGGTCCCTTCAAACCCAAACCATTCTAGGGTTCAATTGGGTGTGAGGGAAACCTCCCCACCTTCAGTATGGAGACATCATCCATGCACAGATGAACTCACACCACCCACCACAGCATCACATTTTCCTGCTTACCCCTATCATGGCATCCCCACATGGGAGGATGCTCCAAGGCCAGGCAGTGAATATCCTCTTTATCTGTCAGCAAAGGAAACACTTTTTACCCCTTTTCTAACACTTTCTTTTTGCAGTAACCACAATTTCCCAACATCGCTGCAGCTCTTCTAGAAAGACTATGGGGAAATTACAGGAAAAATAGATTATTTACATATAGTAGGCAGCAGTTAAACACAAGGCACTGACAGGTCAGAGAGCCCTGGCATCACTAGCTGCTGCTCATCCTCCTAAAACACACAGGGGTGGATGGTTTATAGAGCTAAGCCAGCCACAGGACCAACCCTAACCCCAGCCAAGCACATTCACCACAATTTAGTTGCAGGGCTGAGTAGTGTCCACGGCCAGGGCACCCAGGTGCTTGTCCACTCCTGCATGATGGATGGCAGCAAATGGATGAGAACACTGCCACTGCCTTATCACGGGGGCAGGAAATAATACCCAAGCCAGGAGGGATCTCTGGAGGTCACCCAGAGTCAGCCCAGAAGTGCAAACTTGCTTCCCTCTGGAAGCTCCTCCAGCTGGGCTCATTAACAGATCTCTTGCTGCTCAACAGACCTGTGGCAGTGGGAGAACCCCAGTCCTAGGCAGCAGTTGGTGTCCTGGGAAAGCCATGGCACGAACGCCTGGCTGCAGCTCCCTTCCCGGGACCCACGCAAGGAACGTGTTGGGAGCTGGGGAGGGCTGGGGGCTGCTGAGCACCAGCACTCAGTGCCACTGACAACCCCTCCTCGCTGCTTTCACGCCTTCCAGAGGTTAAGTGGGGCAAAGACCCTCACCAAAGCCCTCCTCAAGCCTGTTAGGAAACAGAGGGCAACAGGGCTGTGGGATGGGGATTGCGCACTTCACACACAGAGATTGCCCCACCAGCACGTCTATTGAGCACAAGAGCTCTCAGCAAGCTCATGGCACTGAGGCCAGAGAGCTATTTGCTCTTCCCAGATTTCCGGGGGAGGAAGGAGAATGCAAAACTCTAGCTTGATGGGTTTTGCAATTGTTTGGAAAAATCCCCAGATTCAGAGGTGAGATAGTGCTCAAGGGAGGCAAGGGAGTGCAGGGGCCTTTGGGGACTTAAAGGACAGCCAAAAAAACCTGCCCTGTCAAAACCTGCCTGCAGAGGTTTGGAAAACACCCACGCCCTGCCCAAGCATCACCCAAGGGTACTAGAAAAATGCTGGAAAGCGGAGAAGATAGTATCAGCCTGGAGGCAAACAATGCAGCAGCAGCAAACAAAGCAGGAAGGTATTTCCAAGCACAAACACACTTCCCGGAGAGCACGAAAAAGCCATCAGTGACAGGTCGTGCTCAGGGAGAGGAAGCACCGAGGGTGTCATGGGGCAGGACAGGCTATTCAAGGCAGTGATGCTTGCACCAGAAACCTCTTGCTCATCATATCTAAGCTCCCAGCACAGGGAGCTGCTCAGCTGGGCACAGCAAGGGTAGGACTCAGCTGCCCTCCCATGGCAGCTCATCCCCTGGGTGCCTGCGGCTCAATCTTCCTCCAATGATGATGTGGGTACCCCAGCCCAGCTCCCTCCTGGCTGCTGCATCCTCTTCCAGTGCTCTGCAGGTCCAGGCATGCTGCCCAGCAGGACAAGCCTGGTACCAGGCATCCCCAGCTGAATTTTTTTACAGCCAGTTCCTTGGGAAAAATCCGACTGTTCATTTACTAATTTTAGGGTGGTGATTAATGGAGCCGAGTGCTACCTGGCACAAAAGGCACCAGGGGAAGCTTTGGCTGGTCATGCCAGGGGAACGTCTGCATGGCTCCAAGGGTGCCAGCTCTCAGAGTGAACTTTCAACTGAACTGGGTGGTTTGGGAGACTGACCTCACTCCACAGGCTGTAAATCCCAGTGTAGGAGGCTCCCAATGAACACATTTGCTCATGCAAACCCCACCCAGCATCCCAGCTTGTCAGGTGGGAAATTCTGCAGCCCTTGCTGCCTCAAAGAGCACTGTGTGGTAAAGGCAGCATCGTTTATAACCTATATAATCTAGAAATCTGGTTTATAAACCCAGAACAGGATCCAGGCTGTTCACCTGTGATTCCACCAAGAGTCATGGGATGATACAGGAAAACTCCAGGAAAAGAATATCCAGGGCTTGGCTTAGGCAGAGAACAGAGCCTGAAATCCCAGGATCAACACACTTCTGCTGGGCACAGGACCTCCTAGCAACGCTCCCTCCCTCGGGAACGCAGTGTCCAGTCTCCCTTCCCCCCTCCCACTGCCCCGTGCCTCCATGGCAGCACTCCGGGCTGGCGATCCCGTTACAGCCAGCTCCTGCCCAGGGAGCACAGCACACGTCTGAAATTTGAGTTTGCTCCATTCGTCATGTCTCCCGGCTGTTTGTTCCCAAGCAAACTCCCTTTAGTCACCGCCTAAAAATCCCATGACGGCGACGACATGAGACGCTGCTTCTCTGCTCCAAGAAAAATTAAAAGGGGAATAAAAGGGAGGGTTTTTTTGGTGCAGGTGAAGGTTTCAAAGTGATCCCCTCTCCCCTGCAAGGCCAGCAAGCTCAGTGTCAGGCACACTGAACTGATTTTCGCCCTCCTGCTGCCCCCATCTCTGACTCCAAAATCCCCCAGTCAGCCGGGGTTCCTGCCTCCCTTCCCTGCCCTCCTGTAGTGCTGCAAGACGGAGATGCTCAGCTATCGCCGAGCTCTGCTGGGTCCCGCGTTCCTAAGGAAGAAAACAAGCCTGTCCCCATCCTGAGAAGGACGGTCCGAGAGCATCACACCCACAGGAGATACACAGGGAGGATACCCTATCTCCCCTGTCTCCTCCACTTCCCAGCCCGAGCCAGACTTGAGGACACACAAACGAGACACGGTGCTTCGCTTCACATTCGGCCTCCTGCCTTCCTCCCAGCTGAAGGAAATTGCTCAGCACGAATTTCCGTACTGCTCTCTGGTGACAAAGCTGCTGCCGGACCGGTGACATGAGGGGCTGCAGGAGCTGGTGGCCCTCCGGCCCCACCATCACCTCCCCGAGTTCCAGGTGCCGCTGGAAGGCTCCCAGGTGGAGCCGCTGCGCTCCGCTCCTGGTTGCCGGAGTGGAAGTGGGGAACACGCTGCCTGCCTCAGCCCCGACGACACGGAGATGGACGTCTGCCCTCATGCTGCTTCCCCCTGCCAGGGTTCCTGCCTGCTCTGAGCAGCACATCCTCTTCCTCCCGCCGACTCATTCGGGGCTGGCCGAGGCTGGCATCTCCCGCAGGGGCTCACAAATCCCGCCGTGACTCACACCGGGAGCTCTGCCCGGGACACGCCGTCCCTTGGTCCCTTCTATCCAGAAATCCCCACCCCGATCCCCGCACGGTGCCTTCCCCGCCGCCCCCGTCCCTGCTCACCGGGAGCGGGGCCCCGACCAGGCGGTGCAGCGCGGGCAGCTGCGCTCCCAGGGCCAGCGCCTCTTCCACGGCATAAACCGGGGCTCGTCGGGGCTCCGGGAAGCTGCCGAAGGCGAAGGGATCCCCGTCCTCCAGGTACTGCACCCGGCATGGCACCGTCGCCTCCGCCGCCTCCACCACCGCCATGGCCCCGGCGCGGCCCCGTGCGACGCCGCAGCCGGGGCGGACACGGGCTCGGCCCAGCCCCTTGGCCCCCCCCGGCCCGGGAGAGGCCGATCCGCGCTCCGTGCGCCCTCCCGCGGGCATCAAGGAAGGATGCTCCAGGCGCCGGGATGGTCCAGGCTCTGGGGGCCTCCACTGGAACGCTCTGCCATCAGAAATGCTCCAATCCTAGGAAGGATGCTCCGATTCAGGGTGCCCCGGTACCGAGGATCTCCAGACCTCAGGTTGCTCTAGCATCAAGGGTGTTCCAGGCCCTGTGGGGCACCAGTAGGATGCTCCAGGATGCTCCAGGCCCCATGAGGTTCCAGGCTGCTCCGGGGCGCCAGGTGGGTCTGCTTGCCCCAGGTGAACTGGAGCACGGATGGGCAGCTGGGCTCAATCTCCCCATCCTGGGGCAGGGGGGAAGCAGCACAGGATGAACTTCCTGGATTCAGGGGTGTTGTGGTGCTGCCCTGGAAGCGGGGGCATACCACGGAGCAAAGTTTGTGTAAAATCCATTTTACTTTCTTTTTGACAGGTTACCTGGACAATGACAATGCTCAGATGTGATGGAGTGGTGGGCAGGGAGCTTTCCCCTTGCTCCTGCCTCCAGCCTGCATTCCCCAGCCATCGGCTTCTGCTGGCCAACATTTGTAGCACATTTGTACCCAGGCAGAGAGATGAGGAAAGGTGATAACACCGAGGCTCCCAGGGAGGCGTCCTGTGGCCCATTCTTACCTGGCCAGTGGGCTCAGCCTGGCACTCAGCATCTGAGAGTGCCCATGCCATAGGCACTACCAGCCAGCTCTTTGCTGCGGTGTCCTGTCCCATCCTCCAGGAACACAGGTCAGAGCTGGCTCTCCATGGAGTGCTCTGCCAGCATCCCTTCTTGCCCCCTGCCCAGCATCCCATCTCCCTGGGCTGCTTGGGCATAGCTTGCTGCCCACCCAGGACATGGGGTGCTGGATCTCCTGGGCTGGGAGCCTCATGGATGGGTGTGGGAGATGGGGCACCTCCTAGGGGCTGGGGAATGGCCTAATCAGCAAGCAGGAGATTTTAGGAATATCTGAGAGGGGCTGAGGACGTGAAGGGGGGACAGAAATTTTGGGGTCCCCCATGGGTATTCCCATGGAGCTCAGGCAGCACCTGGGGCAGGGGGGGATGGTTTCAGCTGGGAAGGGGCGGGCTGGGAGGGGGATTGAGTGTGGAGGAAGATTGGGAATTTGGTGGGTGCGTGAGGACTAAGCCAGGGTGGGGAGACTCAGACAAAGCAGAGGCACGGGGGGGAGGGCATGGGGGACTAGGGTGATGCAGGTAGCACCGGGACATTGCAGAAAGGACTGAGATGGGGGCAGGGGACTAGCAGGGGGCTCCGGGAGGGTGCAGATGAGCTGGGACAGGGGGGAGGATGCAAGGGGTGAGCGGGGTGGTGCTGGGGTCCGGGGCAGGTGCTAAGGCCCGGGGCAGCACGGGGGGTGCCGAGCTCCGGGGCGGGCCGGTGCCGCTCGGGGCGGGGCCCGTGGCGTGGGGCTCGGGGGCCGTCCCGGCGCATCCCCACGTGCGCGTGACGCGGGCGGGGGCCGGGACCGGCCCCGGGAGCGCGGCGGAGCGGAGCGGCGGGAGCGGCGGGGCCATGCAGCCCCCGGCGGCCTCCCCCGGCCCCGCCGCCCCGGCGGGAGCCGAGCTGCTGCGGTGGCAGTGGCGGGAGGTGCAGGCGCCCTGCCTGGTGGCCGCCTGGATCCTGGTAGCCAGCCTGGCCAAGATCGGTGAGTGTCCCCGTGTCCCCACCCTCTCCGGTGCCCCGGGAGAGGCCGTGCCCACCCCCGGGCAGGCAGGGGGGATGCGGCATCCCCGGCGGGCGCGGGGGCACCCGGGACGAGGGGTGTCACCGCACGCCGGGACACGGGTCATGGGGACAAATCCGGCTGGTCACCACCCTCAGCTGGGTTGTGGAGGTCGGGGAACATCCCACATCCTCCGTGCCCTGCCGTGGGATGGTGTGAGGCGACGGGCTGAAGGTATCACCCGAAGGAAAAGGTGGGGGTCCGGGCTAGCTTTTCCTGCAAGGGATGGATGGATGAATAGATGGGTGGGCATAGAGGATGGATAGTTCATGAGAACAGAAGCCCCAAGGGATGTCCCGTGTTCCCAAAGGCTGGCACAGCACCTGCCGTTGTGGTCTGGAAGCCATTGTTCCCGCACAGCCCCGGGAAAGGCTCGGTGGTGCCGGTGCCAGGCTGGATGTGCCCCCAGCAGGTGCCTGCAGTCTCCTCCGGTGGGTCACTCAAAATTGGGTTGGCCTTGGACTCTTGTGCTCCCCAGCACAGGACCACGCAGCCGGGGGAGGCTCTGCTCTGAGAGGCTGCGTGGGAAGGCACAATGAGGATGTGTGTGAGCTGCGCAGGGCTGGGCTCCCCACCAGCATCCGGGGTGCTGGGGAGGGGACACCCGTGTGTGGGTGCTGAGCAGGGGTACCCACAGGGCTGACCCCTACAGTGCCCCCGCCTGCTGTGCTGGGGATGAGATCGTGACCTTGAGCCAGGTTTTCTCCTCAGGGACCCCACTGTGGGCACAGCCCCCATGCTGGGGGCACAGACAACCTCTTAGTTTCGAGTTGGATCAAGAAATGCGGGTTCAGAGTTAGGCAGGGGAACCTCTGATCAGCCAGGGATGTGCAGCAGCACTCGTTACACAGGGGACAGCTACAGCTGTGACCACCAGCTGGCCTCTTCCTGTCCCGAGCATCATTGTGGATCTTCCGTTCCTCTCCTTCCCTCCCTTCTCGCAAGAGAGACCTAAAACCTCGCGAGGAATGAATTAAAAGGTATCATGAGTTTAAAAATACAACACTGCTGTAGCTGTGCCACCTCCAGCTGCCGAGTGTGTCCCTCCTACCTGCAGAAGATCAGAGAGAAAATTCCGTTCCCTGGCAGTTTTCTTCTCTCCAACCTCTCCCTGGAGCTGTTCTCTGTGCAGGTTTCCATTGACGTGCTCCCCTCAGCCACCCTGGATTTTGTGCAGGTGGGTGCAGGGGAGCTTGAGTTGGGATCATTCCCAAATCCCCAGATCCGCCACAGGCCTGAGGCTGGTGGCCAGTCTCCTCTGTCTGTGAGTCACAGCCCTGATGGCTGATAGCTGCAAGCTGCCGGTAGTGTATCCCATGGGTCCAATGGATTCCAGAGCCTGGAGCCAACAGCGACACCCAGACCTGGAGGCACTGCTGCAGGCAGCACCCTGCCATGGGTGCCAGAGATGGCACGTGCAGTCCCCAGGGTGCACAGGAGTCCACAGAGGAGATGAACCAGGGGTGGAGGATTTTGGGGAGCGGAGAGGGCAGAGCCAGCTGTGGCAGCCGTGGACGCTGGGCGTAGGCTGGCGCAGAGGACCCGTTGTGGTGGTGGCGCTGGGCTGCCAGCTTACAGCCCTGTGACTGCAGGGGAGGAAGCGGCCCCATGCCCGGGTGATGGGGGAATGACACTGTGGGCTCTGTTCTCAGAGGCAGTCACGATGCTGGGATGACCCAAGCCAGCAAACACCCGGGGCAGGGAAAAACTGGCTTGGGTGTTGCCTTCCTGCACAGTGAGGCATCATCCGGGCTTTGCTGCCTTTTCCATCCACAGTCAGAGCACAGGATGTGGGGAGCACAGAGCTGATAAGCATTGCCCCAAACACTCTCCTTACACATAGCTGCCCCACGGGCAGGAGTCTGCCAGCAGACAGATGGTTTTTTATGTAGCAGCACTGTCGTGGGTTGTAACCATCTCTCCTTGCACCATCACCTCTGTCTCCAGCTGCTCATGTCTTGGTTTAGGTGTTCTGCCATTTCCCAAGCTCTGGAGGTAGGTTTTCGAGTTATCTCAGTGGCAAATCCTTTATTATGGATGCCTGAGTATGGATTATGTCTCTGAAGTTATTTCACATGTGGCTAAGTTACTGTTGCTGTGGGAACCTTTAGTGCTGAAATCCTTGACTAGTGTGTATAAAATTAGACCTCGTTCAGTCTGTCCCCACTGGCTGCTCCTTGTGACACAGGGGAGCTCATGTGCTGCCATTTCCTGGGAAGGGTGGCAGCTTTCCCCATCAGCCAGGACATTTTTGAAGTGTGATCTTTCCCATTGATGCTTCTCCTTTATTTGACCAAGTTTCTGGCTTGGTGAAAACAATCATAGAACCATAGAATGGTTTGAGTTGGAAGGGACTTTAGAGATTATCTTTTTCTAACTACCCTTCCATGGCCAGAGACACCTCCCACTAAACCAGGTGGCTCAAATCCAGCCTGGCCTTGAACACTTCCATGATGGATGACAGCCAGGACCCATGTCCCCACAACATCCCTGCGCGCTCTCCTGGGTCCCTCCAGCCAGCCAGGACATAGCTCCACAGCACGGGGAATGCAGATGGGTTGCCGAAGCAGAGAGCAGGGATCTTGGCAATGTTCCTGAGAATGCAGAAAGGGGCTGGACGCCTCGTTCCCTTCTTGAAAACTTCAGAGCTTTGTTCCCGTGGGTGGGAAGCGGCTTCACAGCCTGCTGCAGGCGCTGAGTGAGCACCATTCGTCCACGGGTGAAGGCAGCTTATGTGGGGTGAACAGGGCCCTGCAGTGACTTGTGCAGTCATTTTGCAGGAATTTGACCTGGATGAAGCCCAGCCAGGTTTTCCTCAGGCTGTGGGTCTGCTTGGAGGGCTGTAGTGTCCATATCACCACAGTCTCCAGGGCTGTATTGCAGCCCATAGCAGTGAGCAGAGGTGGCTGGGGCTGAGGGGGGGTGCCCCAGGCTCTGTGGCTGGGGTGTTCAGTGGCAGGGCTATGGCACAGGCTTGGCCTGGGTGCTCTTTCTTATTGAGGTGCTTGGTGGTGGAGCTGCAGATCACACTGCCCCCGTGCTCATTGCTCTGCCCCTGCTGGCTGCAGCAGTGCTCCTGCTGTATTGTGGCAGGGAGCCAGTGCTGGGGCATGGATGGGGCTTACTGTGCCAAGATGAAACCTCTTGAGGTCATCTACTAAAGGAAAAGCAGCTCTTAGACTGCACATTGAGTGATGGGCTCAACGATGTTGTCTCTGGTTGTGAACCAGATCTTTGTCATTGAATTATCTCCTCTAATTCAGAGCTCAGCCATGGTAAAGGAAAGAAAATCACCTAAGAGGTGCTGGGAAGGAGAAAGGAAGAGCATCAGGAGGCCACAGCCTCAGTTCTCTGTCTGTCCACATCTCAGGGACACTGGGACCTGTCCCAGGATAGAGCAGGACCGGGACAGGTTCAGAAGAAAATGACAAGGGCATAGAGACATGGAAACCTACTGATGAAGTACTGCCTGTTCCTGGGCTCCTCTCCAGGTATACACCACTGGAGACCTGGAGTTCCTGGGCTAGGCATTATGGTCTGTCCCTAATTCCAGAGGAGGGAAGCAGCTGCATGACCCAGAGTTGGTGCACGACCATAGCACAACTTTCCTTCTGGAGAGATAGCCTGGCACAAGCAATGGGCACCTTTAGTCCAGCTAAAGGGCTTTAGGGACTGGGTTTTGGGGTTGGCAGCTGGGCTGGGCTTGCAGCCAAGTGATGGCTCAGAGCCTACCCTGATGTCCCTTGTACCTGCTGGGTGCACAAGGACAGAGGTGGCTCTCGAAGTGCCTGGAGGAGCCCACTCCCCAGGAATTTTCTTCATCTGATGGTCAAGTCATGCGACAGATGCTGGATGTCACAAGTGATGGCAGAACTCAGTGATGGGGGGACAAAATCACTGTGACCTCAATAGCCTTTCCCCAAGCAATGCCCTTTTGGAGGGGCAGCAAAAATAAAGCACCTTATACTAGTGAGGAGAAAGCCCCAGGGATGGGTGGGCTTGCCTTCCTGGAAGCTGGACTGATTTGGGATTACACAGGACACCCTGATGTGGGGGACAAGGGTACCTGGAGGAACAAATCCCCTGTGCTGGCTGGCATGGCATCCTGCTGGCTTGTGCCTGAGCACAGGCTCACTGCCACATTACTGATGGATGAATAGCAGGGCATCCTCTGCTTGCTTTAGAAAATACATCCTGTTCCACGGCAGTTTAAGATTTGGCCCAAACCTTGCATGGAATAAACAGATTATTCCAAGCATCTCTAAATCTGCAGCTCCCAAGTGCCTGTGTTTTTGCATGCAGGTAGGTTAGCTGGTGCTGAGGGAGGTTGTGCACGGGCATGGCTTGTGCTGCAGTGGTTTGCATGCTGCTCTGGCTGCTTGCTCAGATGGATGCAAACAAGGTCACCCTATCACTAGGGCTGAGCATCCTCATCTCCAAGTGGGGTAACACGACCTGCTGTACCAAAATTTCTTCACTTGAACAGCAGCCAGCAGCGCTCGTGACACTGTGAACGTGCTCACTGCCTGTTTCAAACCTTTAAGTGCAGATACCAGAAGCCAAGAAAAGTAAAATGCCTGGCTGATTGGCTTATTAAACAGTGGCTGAGAGGGAGAGGGAAATCCTGAAGAGTCAGGGACCTGAAATCCTGACCTGGGAGGTAGCTGGAAGGTCTTTTGTGCACATGTGGCCATGAAGCAGCCTTTCCATAGGTGCTCCCTTGTTCTCCTCCCATCCATCATACATCACCCAACATTTCTGTGAAACCTGTGGATTTGGGATGCTCTGTCTATGTGCCTGTTTGGCTGATGCTCTCATACTTCTTTTTCTTCTAGTTTTCCACCTGTCAAGGAAGGTGACATCTGTCGTCCCGGAGAGCTGCCTTCTCATCCTGCTGGGGCTGGGCCTGGGAGGGATCGTGCTGGCTGTGGCAAAGAAAGCCGAGTACCAGCTGGAGCCAAACATGTTCTTCCTCTTCCTTCTGCCCCCCATTGTCCTGGACTCGGGGTACTTCATGCCCAGCCGTCTGTTCTTTGACAACATCGGTGCCATCCTCACCTACGCGGTGGTGGGCACGCTCTGGAACTCCTTCGCCACTGGCACCGCGCTCTGGGGGCTGCACCGGGCCGGGCTCATGGGTGGGTGTGCAGGGCTGCCCAGCTTCAACCACATCCCCAGAAAATAGGTTGGAGGTGCAAAGCACCCCCAATTTCATAGCCCACTGCCTCTCCCTGCTGTGGATTCCTAGGAATTGCAGCACGAGCAGGGTCCTGACATCCTGGGAATGGTGCTCTGGCAGGACGGTCAAGCGTGCAGGACAGACGGGCCCTGCTTGGCACTGGGCTGACTCATGTCTTTGCTATTTTTGTCTGCTGACCTTGGCTAGCGTTGCTGGCTCGCTGCCATGTTCCCTGTCCTTGGCTGGAGCCACTGGCCCTGGCTGGCCTGGGCTGTGTTTTGAGCTCTCTTGAGCCCTGAGGAGCCACTTGATGCCTGGAGCTGAGGTGGGGCTGCTGAGCCACCTTTGGTGGTACCTGCTGGAGGAGCAGTGATGCACCTGGGTGCCAACAGGGACATCCCTCATGCTTCTCTCATGTTGCAACAAGAATGCACTGAGTCCCACTTTTCCAGGGGCATCCTGGAGGTCTGGGAACACTTTTGGGCTCCTCCTACTGCACTCCCAGCTGAGGTGCTGCAGCCAAGTCACTGGATCAGATGAGGGATAGGCTTGTTTCCACCTGGTGAGAGGGGCTCTGGGGTGGCTGGTTTGCCTGACCTTGGCCCTTCTGTCTTAACAGATCCAGGTGTTGAAGCTGGGCTGATGGATTTCCTGCTCTTTGGGAGCCTGATTTCAGCTGTGGACCCTGTGGCAGTCCTGGCTGTCTTCGAAGAGGTCCATGTTAATGAGACCCTCTTCATCATTGTGTTTGGCGAGTCTCTCCTGAATGATGCTGTCACCGTGGTGAGTTGCAGCTTGTGGGACTCTAATGTTGAGCCCAACATGGTCCAAGGTGCTGGAATTCCCCAGGATGGGCAGAGGATGCAGGTGACCTCCTTGAGCTGGGGGCAGACCCAGGCCATGCTCTCTTGGCCTTTCCTGTCTCCTGGCCCCGGTAGCCTTTGCCTGCTGAAATGATCTGTTGCTGGACAGGTCTGGGGTGGAAAATGCCTCTTCCACAGGACCCTTCCTGCCCCTCTCAAGGCAGGGCAATGCCCTGCATTTCTCAAGGGGTTTGCCTTGCCTGCAGGTGCTATACAAGGTCTTCAACTCTTTTGTGGAGCTGGGCCCAGCGCACATCCACGCCACAGACTACGTGAAGGGGGTAGGTGAGTAATTGCCATACCAGCCCCTCCACCTCTTCCTCTCTTTTGGAAGTGGAGCGGGGCAAGCACAGGAGCCATTGTCCTGTGGGGTGGGCACTGAGCACCACAGCTCTGTCATCTCCATGTGTCACATGCCAGCCATCAGCACAAAACTGCAGAACTGTTTGGGCTGGAAGGGACCTTAAAGGCCACCTTGTTCCAGGCCCCCCTGCCATGAGTAGGGACACCTTCCACTAGACCAGCTTGCTCAGAGCCCCACTCAACCTGGCCTTGAACACTTCCAGGGAGGGGACAGCCAGTCTGTGCCAGGGCCTCACCACCCTCACAGGGAAGAATTTCTTCCTAATACCCAATCTAACCCTGCCCTGTGTCAGTTTGAAGCCATTCCCCCTTGTCCTGTCACTCCATGTCCCTCTCCAAGTCCCTCTCCAGCTTTTTTGGAGTATCCTTTAGCTACTGGGGGGGTCTCCCAATAATTTTCTCCAGGCTGAACAATCCTTACTCTATCAGTTGGTTCCCACAGCAGAGGTGCTCCAGGGAATGCTTTGGGATGATCTGAAGCTTTGTGCTCCATGGGATGCTTTGGAGGGGACCTGGGTGGAAACATGGCTCTTGGCCAGCCCAGCACGGCATGGCTGTGGGGCACAGGAGCTGGGCCCACTTGCTTATGGTTCAAATGAGACTTCTCCTCCCATCAGCCTCCTTCTTCCTGGTGAGCCTGGGGGGCACAGCCGTGGGGCTGCTCTTCGCCTTCCTGCTGGCCCTGATCACGCGGTTCACCAAGCGCGTGCGCATCATCGAGCCGCTCTTCGTCTTCCTCCTGGCCTACGTCGCGTACCTTGCCGCCGAGATGGTCTCGCTCTCCGCCATCCTGGCGTGAGTACTGCGGTGTCCCCCAGGGGAAGCCAGGAGATTGAGGTTGCAGTGCTGAGCAGCAAGAGGCAGTGAGTAGACCCACTCCTCATCCCGCCGTAGGGCCATGCCAGCTCCTTCTGCCCCTCTGCAGAGTCACCTTCTGTGGGATCTGCTGCAAGAAGTATGTGGAAGCCAACATCTCCCAGAAATCCCGTACCACAGTCAAGTACACCATGAAGACACTGGCCAGCAGCTCAGAGACCATCATCTTCATGTTTCTGGGCATCTCGGCTGTGGACACCTCCAAGTGGACATGGGACACGGCACTGGTGCTGGGCACCCTGTTCTTTATCCTGCTCTTCAGAGCCGTGGGTCAGTCTGTCCTGCTATGTGTGTGGCCAGTAGCACACAGCCCTTTTCATGCCAAAAAGGGATATTGCCCAGGAAAGCTTGGGGCACAAGGCCAGTCATGGATCCTGGCTGGGATTTTGTGCTGTCTCCTGGAGCAGGCAGGGTTCTCCCAGCATTCCAGGCTCTCCTTCTTCCTCCCCAGGTGTTGTTCTCCAGACATACGTGCTCAACCGCTTCCGCCTCATCCCCCTGGACAGGATTGACCAGGTGGTCATGTCATATGGTGGCCTCCGTGGGGCCGTGGCCTTCGCCCTGGTCATCCTGCTGGACAGGGAAAAGGTGAAAGCCAAGGACTACTTCGTGGCAACGACCATCGTGGTGGTGTTCTTCACTGTCATTGTACAGGTGAGGATGGGCACTGTGCCCTCCTCCTGTGCTGCTTTCTTGCCCCAGAACTGGCCTGGGGACATGTGCTTTGGGAAGGTATCTTTTTTCAAGTGACCTTTGGTCCTCGGTGCTTTCTAACATGCCGTCCATCAGCAGGTGTGCAGGACTGCTGTGGCGACTGTTGCGATGGTGGGGCCGTGGCCCACATTCTTTTCCCACTGGTATTTTGTTCTGGGACTGGCTCCAGGAGCTCCAAGAGTGCATGCCTGTCCAGGCTGCCCTCTTCACAGAGCTGCTGATGGGCCCCAGCTCCGGGGTTCAGTGCCCTGGGAAGGGAAGCCACGGGGAGGATGAATATAAGTCTAGGGAAATGATGGCTGGGGGTGTACACCATGGCACAGGGGTCGGGTTGGTAGGGGCATGCATGGCTGACACAGCCACTGTCCCCAGTCACTTCATGCTGCTTCTGCTCCCTATGCCCCAGCCATGCACCCTCTTGCCCTCCCAGTCTTTCCCTTGCCTTCTCCTGCCATTCTAGGGCCTCACCATCAAACCCCTGGTGACGTGGCTGAAGGTGAAGCGCAGTGACCACCACAAACCCACACTGAACGAGGAGCTGCATGAGCACGTAGGTGATAGCACCAGAGGCTGCTGGGCTCCCTCACACGTGGGGCTGGGCAAGGGCCAGGTATCACCTTGGCACCCGGGGCACCCACAGCCTTGCCACCACTCACCCTCTTCCCCTCACTCAAGGCGTTTGACCACATCCTGGCAGCGGTGGAGGACATCGTGGGGCACCACGGCTACCACTACTGGCGGGACAAGTGAGTGTCTTGGACTGGATCCTCTGCTGACTGCTAGTGAATGGGAGACACATGCCAGCCACAGGGACATGCTGGGGTTCTCACAGGAGGACACCCCTGCTGTGGGCAGGGCAGCAGGACCAGGAAGCCTCTGTGTCTGCCCATCAGTCTGGATAGGTACCATCTGGCTGCCTCTGTGCAGCAGACCAGGATCACAAAAGCATCACAGAGAGAGGTCAGGCAGGTATGGCTGGGGATGCTGTGGAGCTGGCATTACTTGCCAAGGTCAGAACTTGGGGTGTCCATGTTGGCAATGACTTTCTGCCTCCTCATGGATGGAACTGATCTGGGCATTGAGGAAGGAACAGCCCTGTTCCTGCCTGGGCAGTGTTTATCTGCAGCACAGGGACAGGAAAAGGATGCAAAAAGCCTGTTTCCTGCAGGGGAAGTGCTCCAGCAGGGTGGCCCCAGCTCTACTCCCACTGCCTCCCACAGACCCGCTGGTGTCTGGCTTCCTCTTGGGCAGGCTGAAGGGTCACCATGTCCCCTCCCTGGGAGCGTGTCCCTGTGCACAGCCAGGTCCTGCATGCCCAGCCTCCCTTCACCATACTTGGGACTCTCAGCCTTGTCTGGGTAGATATCCCTGGCCATGGTAGCCTGTGGAAGCTAAACTGTGTCTTCATCTCATGGCAGGTGGGAGCAGTTTGACAAGAAATACCTGAGCCAGCTCCTGATGCGGAAATCTGCCTACAGGCTGCGGGATGAGATCTGGGATGTTTACTACAAGCTGAACATCCGTGATGCTATCAGCTTTGTCGATCAGGTACAGGCAGGAGTGGTGTCCAGGCGGCAGGGTGGTCCTGGCAGTAGAGGTTCCCTTCATGTATGGCCACATGTTCACCCTCTGGCCAGGCAATGGGGACCTGCCCATCCCAGCTGGGTCCTTGCTGTCCTGATGCCAGCCTTGTCCTCCCACCTCCCAGGGTGGCCACGTGCTCTCAGCTGCCAAGCTGGCGCTGCCCTCCATGCCCAGCCGCACGTCCATGTCAGAGTCATCAGTCACAAACCTCCTGTGAGTACAACCATCCCTCCGAGCTCCTGGACAGGCCTCGTTGGACCTCACAGCTGCCCTCGTCCCTGGGGGTGGGTTGCACCAGGGCTGGCAGGGGGCTGGCACACGGTGGGCACGGAGCCAGCCCGTCCATCTCCCCGCAGGAGGGAGAGCGGGAGCGGCGCGTGCCTGGACCTGCAGGTGATCGACACGGTGCGAAGCCGCCGGGACAAGGAGGATGCTGCCATGCACCACGTGCTGCGGGGGAGCCTCTACAAGCCCCGCCGGCGGGTGAGCACTCCCGGGCCACGGCGTGCGGCTGACCCCGAGGGGAGCAGCACCCGCAAGAGGAGCAGGGGTGGACAATGCTCTGTGGGGCCAGCTGCTCACCCTGTGTCTCTTTGCCTCTCCCTCGGCCAGTACAAGGCCAGCTACAGCCGTCACTTCATCTCTCCAGATAAACAAGAGCGCCAAGATAAAGAAATCTTCCGGCAGAACATGAAGAGGCGTCTGGAGACCTTCAAGTCCACAAAGCACAATGTCTGCTCCTCCAAGAGCAAGGCCAGGTTGAAGGAAAAAGGCAGGAAGAAGGCAAGTCCTCCCCAAGCTCCTGTTCTTTTCCTAGCTCTGAGGTTTGGCCACCCCAGGATGCAGTAAGAGAGGTCCTTTTTGGGGTGTGAGGTGCTGCAGGGCATCAGCAGCTCCAGAGCCAGAGGGGAAAGCGTCTCATCTCTTCTCCTGTTGATGTCGCATGTGAGTGTTCAGGTGTTGTGTGTCCATGTGTCCCCAGCATGCCATCAGTGCTGTGGGGTGGCTCTTCACTGAGCAAAGCCCTGGAAGAGCCACAGGTTTGTTTTGCAAGAGCACTCAGTATAAAACAACCTCAATGTTGGTGCAGATCCAGGCTCAGAATTGTGGCACTGCACCTTAAATTGAGCCTTAGGTATCTTCTTTTGTTTGGAGGTTTTTGAAGCCATTGCAGCTGAGCAGTTCATTGTGGGGCTATGAAGATGCAAAGCCTAAGGACTAGAAACCATCTGCCATGTAACCAGGGTGGGAATCTGCATGCCCAATGTTGGCTGGCTCGCAGAATCCCCTATTGGGTTTAGGGCTTTGCACAGGGCAGGTCCCAGCCAGTTCCTCTTCTTCCACAGAAGAACATATCTCTGACCAAAGAGGCACCCAACGGGAAGACTCACAGAAATGTCCCCTGGCAGGATGCAGGTAAGGCCAGTGGCAGGTGAGGATGGCAGGTCCTGGCAAGGGGACCTGGTGGTGTGGGGTGGGAGCACCTGCTGTGCCTGCCCACTGCCAGCTCGGTGGGATGACATCACCCAGGGTTGTGCTAGCACCAAACTGACCCCCTCCATCTGCCTGCAGCTCCTGTCCTGGTGATGGTCAGCTCAGAGGAGGAGGAGAGCGATAGCTCAGAGACGGAGAAAGAGGATGATGAGGGGATTGTGTTTGTTGCTCGAGCTACTGATGAGGTCCTGCAGGGAAAGACAACTCCTGGTAGGCACCAATGCTTCATGCTGGGGCAGCTGCCACTGGGTAGCTTGTCCTTCCTCTGCCTGTGGAGCAAAACTGCCTTGGCCTGGGCAAAACCAAAGTCAACAGAGCATGAATGGGAGAACCACTGTCCTCTGGAGGCATGGCAGAGCCTCCCTGTGTCCTGCATCCCTGGGCCAGCACATGGTGTGGTTCTTGGGGTTTTCCTGCATAGGGCAAGGAGTTGGACTCCATAATCCCTGTGGGTACCTTCCAACTCAGGATATTCTAGGATTCTATGGCCATTTGGTAGTGGTTGGTTCTGCAATGTTTGCAGGGTCCAAGGAGAGACTGAGAGCTGTGCAAGCTCCCTCTCACTGTCCCTCCATCTGCATCTCCAGGCAGCCTGGATGTCTGCCCCAGCCCTTGCATCATCCCTCCATCGCCCACCTTGGCAGAGAAGGAGCTGCCATGGAAAGGAGACCAGACTGATCTGGCTGTTTATGTCTCCTCGGAGACCACCAAAATTGTGCCCGTGGATATGCAGAAGGCATGGAACCAAAGCATCTCCTCCCTGGAGAGCATTGCTTCCCCCCCAGGCATCGAGAGCGGACCTCAGCACAGGAGATTTGCCTGCCCTGTGCTGGAGGAGCAACCTCAGTCTGCAAGCCAGGCGATGCCAGAGCAGAGCTCCTGCTTCCAGTTCCCCAGCCACATCTCCAAGAGCGGCCGGTCACAGAGTGACAGCAGCCCGGACGGTCCTGAGCAGCAGGAGCTGCAGCCTTTGATGGCCACAGAGGAGCAGGGCAGGATGCCACCCACTGCAGAGCCCAGGTGGCTGATGTTCAACAGAGCAAGCCACCTCTGAGGCACCCTGTGGATTGTGAAGGGGCTGAGAGCTGCAGACAGGCTGTGACCTGCTGACTGCTCAGTCTTGCACTGCAAAGCTTGTGTGTGTCTCCATAAACTCCAGGAGTTGCAGGGGAACCCAGTACTCCTCCTGGAGCTGTACTCCAGGGTGTGCTTTGCCCATGCACCTACTGATGCAAACCTGGTCAATAACTGGTCTTTGTGCTGCAACAGCAGGTACCAGCCCCTGTCCACCCAGGGAGGCACAGATCCCAAACCTCATTCTTTCTCTCTGGTCCCTACACATCTCTGCAGCTGGGAGGTTAGAGATATTTCTCCCAGGGCTGGGATCCCAAACAGACTTGATCCTGTCGTGGCTGTGCTGCCCTGAGGTGGTGGCTGCTCACAGGTGTAAGAGTATGAGCTGATCTCCAGCCTGGCTGTGAGTAGGAGACCTCTTGGAAAAGGGCTGAGAGCAGGGGTGGTTCACAAGAGTCCATCCACACCCAGTGACTGAGCCATTGACTTCAAGGTGGCCACAGTGCTCACAGCACGCTTGGAGCTCAGCCAGGAGCTCAGAGATAGGCTCCTTGCCATGACAGCCCTGTGTTCCCTGGGTTATGGAGGCACCACAGAGGCAAGGCCATGACTTTCTCAGGACTGGGAGCAGCGCTCCTGGGGTTTGGCTCCACCAGGAGCTGGACTAGTGAACCTGTACGCACAGGGACTCCTCTAACAGCCAACCTGCTGTGCCAGTCTCACGCCTGCCACCTGGATGTGTTCCCAACAGCTGCAGTGTTCAGCTTTCTGGATTTACTGGGAGGCAGCTGCCCTGCACAGCATCCTTGGTCCCTTCTCCTCACGTCCCAGGCCCTCCAATTGCCTGGGGTGCATCAGCTGGGAGGACTGGTCATGGTGCAAGGAGTGGAGCAGGTGTCAGGTACATCAGGAGCAGGGGTGATGGGTGTGAGCAGTGTGCATCTTCAAAGGTCTGTCCCAACGCCTGCATCCCAGCCACCCCTGTGCCCTCCGCAGAGGGTGGGGAGAGCTGGTGGCCCACACGATGAATTGCTTCTGGTGTGACCCCAGGGGCCAAGAATTTCTCCCCAAGAAGTGTTTAGCCACAAAAGAGCACAATGGCTGGGCACTGGCAGAACAGGAGGGTTGTGGGTTGCTCCTCTTTGGAAAAAATGGGAACTTGGACTGTTAATGCTCCAAGCAGATAAAAGCCTGCCTTTTCCAGCTCTATGGGTTTGCTGAGACAGCAGGTGCCAAGGGGACACTTGGATGCACTGAATGTGCCCAATGTGGAGCAGGTGAGCTGGTGGGACCCCCAGCCCTGCCAGCAGGGCTCAGGAGAGACCCTTCAGCTCTGTACCTGTTCCACCAGATGAGCATGAGGTTTTTAAAAGGTTTTTATATAGTTTTGCATTTCTGGTATGACTTACTCTAGTTTTGATTTCTGATATTGGGCCATACTAAATCTCTAGTTGGGTCAGTGTTTTCTGTAGCCATGGGCACTACAAATGACTCAAGACTTAATATATTATTTGCAAGGATATTGTTATAATGTGAAAATATATGCACAGTATTTTGTAATGTTCAATAAACTGGAGTTGGAGCAGATGTTGTGGTCTGGTCTATCTGTTGTCTGGATACCTCTGCCCATCCTGGTTTGGTTCTCCTTCGCAGGTATCATGTTCCTGTGCCTCTCTGTTCTTCTCCACCCAAGGCCCCAACCCCCCTCTCTTGATGTGCCTAACTGGATTTCCTGGTTTCCATAAAGTTTGTGGAAAATGTGAAATTCTTTCCAAAGAGATGCTTGCCTGCAGCCATCATTAGGCTCTGCTAGGGAGCAGACAGTGAGAGACCAGGCCCTTCTGCCCAGAGCTGTGGCTGCACAGCCACCAGCATGCTGGGAGCCCACATCTTCTCATGTCCTCTCTCCTTGCCAAAAATATGTTTTAAAGGGGTCACAGGAGCCTTGCATTGGTGTATGCTGGTTTTGTTCTTCCCTTGATCTTCTGGTCGCTGTTTTTCCTGAAGGAAAGTAAATGTGGTTTACTTGATTCACAAGGTAGGTGTTTGGCTTGCATTGAATCTGACGTCCACCATTAACTGCTGGTCCTTTTTGGCAGGGTAAAATGCACCTCCTAGCCCTGTTAGCTTTGCACTGGCCCATGTGGAAGCTCTTGCTCCTTATGACATTCCCCATCTGCCTTGCATCCCACTGACAATGCTGCTGGCTGAGCTGTGCTCTGCGTGCTGGACCTCTGTGCCAGCATTGCCTGCAGCCACAATTGCCTTGGCAGTGCACCAGGCTGTGTGGGCCAGGTTGTTTCCTGGAAGAGGTGTGTCTGCGGCCTTCAGGTCCTCAGAGGAGGGAAAGCAGACTTCTCAGCTTCAGCAAATGCTGGGGCTGGTTGCTGCCCTCTCATCCTGATATCTGAGCCTAGCAGCTGACTTGTGTGCAGGCTTTCCATGCCACCAGCCAGCAGCTCAGAGCCTTTTCCTCCCACCCTCAACCCCAGCATTGTTGTGAGCAGGGATGGTGGCTCCTTGCCAGTTCTTATTCTTGTACTTCACTCTCTGCTTTTTACCTTAGAGTGTCCTGCCTGCACAGGACTGCTCTGATCCTTCCACCATAGCAGAGTCATCTCCTTCAGACTAAAAATACTAAAGTGCTTCAGTGGAAAAACATAAGGAGTGGGCCAAACCACGAATGCATGTTCCCAAACTTCTGCTTCTCCAGTACAGAGTAAGGCACAACCACAGGAGCTCCTTGTCAGACTGTAACCCAGAACACACAACCCTCTGACTGTGACTGTAAGCAATCCCATCCCAGAACAGACTATCACAGACCTGTCATTTTGCACCCAGGCTTCTGTTTAAAGCCTACCATTAAATCTGCACATTTTTCCCACAGGCATTTGCTTTCTCCAATACTGAGCTCCTCCAATTCCTCTGTGGTACCAAAACTTGTGAAGTCAGCAGGGGATGTAAGGCAGCTCTGGCATCAGCTCTGTGGAAGAGCTGATGGCAATGGGTTGGTGTTGGCCATCTTACAAGTGAGTCTCAAAATTGCCACATCGCTTTTGCACAATGCACATTGGAGCATCAGGTAAATTTCAGACTGGAAGAGGCTTGGGAAGCCCATGGTCCAATCCCAACTCTATGCAGGGCTGCTAGCAAAGCTAGACCAGGTAGCTCAGAGCTCTGTCCCACTGGATCTGGAATGTCCCTGAGGATGGAGGTGTCAAGTGTCCCTGTCCCAGAACCACACCACAGCTACACCAGTCTTGCACAGAATTAATTTCTCCTTATGCTCAGTAAATTTTCCCCTGGGGCAGGTTGTCCCTATTACCTCTTGTTCTTCCAAGTGCTTCTCTGGGGAGAGCTGAGCTGTGGTTTCTGCGTGCTAGCTTGTTGGTAGCTCCCCTCTGCCTTATCTTCCAAAAGCTGGTTCTCTCTGACATATGTGTGTATATGTACATACATGTGTATGTATATATTCTTCTGGGAAGCTCCAGATTTGAACTAGCACCCAGTTGTGTCTCACAGGTACCAAGTCCAAGAAATATAATTTTCTTGAACCTGCCAGCTGCATATTCTCCACTGCAGTAAGGGTGCTGTCAGCTGATGTATGTAGTTGCTGATCCTGCTTTGCTTCTGGGGCACTTCTGACACCCTCTTGGGAGGTTTTCACACTGCTCTAAAAAGGTAGAAGCAGCGGGAAGAGAGTGAATAGGAGCCAGGTCCTCACCTCTCACTCACACAAAGCATGGCAGGGGCTTTGACCATGCTCATGTTTTCATGGAGAACAGCAGGAAGGCAAATGCAGAATTCAGGAGAGGTGTTCAGTCTAATTGTATCTGGTACAAATATTTTTGAGACATATCAGTCTATTCCTTGCACTCACCTATGATCAGACTGAACATGTGCCCTGAATTCTGCATTTGCCATCCTGCTCTTCGCACCTGAAGCAGCCATCCATTTTCCCTGCTCTCACTGGAAGCCTCCTCTGCCCGCTGGCGAAGGGAACAATTCATTTTCCCTCTGGCATCACCTCCGGAGGTGATGCCAGCCCTGCCCTGGTCTGTCCCGCTGCTCTGGCTGCTGAAGCCGTGCAGAATTTGCTCGGCTGACGGGATGTGAGCGGGCCGGGGCTGCACCGCGAGCGGTGACGGAGCCGGGATCCGTCGGCAGCCGGGGCGGATAATGAGGAACAGATTCTCGCTGGGCAGCGGTTCCCATGCTGCCTTCCAGGGCAGAGCGGCCAGGATGGGAGAGCCTTTGTGCTCCGCGCTGCAGCCCTCCGGCTCCCGTGCAGCCAGCCCCGCCGCTCCCCCGGCTGTCCCCGCCGGCTGCCGGCGCTGAGCGGCCCCGAGCTCCCCGCAGGGCTGGGACCGTCCCCAGCGGCTGTGCCACCCGACGGGCTGCAGGGTGCCTTTCCCCTTCTGGCTTTCCTCACAGCCCGGCTGTGCAAGGGAACAGGCTGTGCAAGGCTGCAGCCTGGACTGGCTGAGGACAGACAAGACCAGGGGGATCTTTAGGTCAGCAGGAGCTGGGTGGGGTGATCCACACCTTCCTTCGTGGCTCAGACTTCCTTGCTTTTCACTGGAGGAGCACACAAAACTGTAGGAATCCCTGAGGATTGCATGATGAGGTTGCTACTCGTGGGGATTTCTGCAGAACAGCCGGAGTGGAAGCCAGCATGGTGGGAGCTTTGATTTTATGAGTACCCCAGATCCAAGAGTTGTGATCTTCCCTGCGGCCAGACATAGCTGCTCCTCACAGCCTCTTGGAAGGCAAGGATCCCTGAAGAAGACACCTGGACTCCTCTCACCTCATCTTCTCCTGGCATCTGTGGCCACAAATCCAGGCTGCCCTGAAGGTAAATGAACCATGTTGGTGGGTTAGTTGGGGAGAGAGGGAGGGTGCTGAGGACACTTTGGGGAGATGACCACCACCTGAACTGGTCTAGTCTACATCAGACCACAGGTCATCCTGAGCTTGTGGGCGGCCCAGGAAGAAGGGCTTGGAAGGCCACAGGGTACTGGAACTGACCAAACTCTGCAGCAGCTGTGCTGTGTCTGTGCTTTACTCTGCCACAGCAATGCAGGGCAATCCCTGCCTGCACACAAGCTTTGCCTCCTGAAGCCCAGCTAAGCCCACACTGTTGGAGAGACATTTAAATCATTGTTTTGGCTCTTTGGCTGGCTGGGGGAAGTTGACTTCTGCTTATGCACCCACCTGGGGCCTCGCCGTGTGTGGCTCCCTGGCAGTTTTGGGTCTCTGAGGCTCTCACAGGCAGCTGGATGAGCTGCGAGCTCAGAATTGCCCTGAGAGCCCTTCTATAGGCATGGCTGGTGCTGGGACCATGTGAGTATCACTTGTGCAGGAGTCAACCCCTCCAGATTTCTCCTGGGCATTTGGGTCCTGCCTGCTCTTTCAGAAATCCCATTCTCCCAAGGGCCAGGATATTTTCTTCTCTACCACACATGCGCATGTAGATACACTCATTTTCAGTAGACATCCCTACCCTCTATTATTGATGAGAAAGCTGGCAAAAGCTTCAGAACGGTACCCCAGAAAGAGAAAAATAAAAAAGAAACAACTATGAAGGTTAATATGTTTTTCACGTTGTAATGTGGGGCTGGCTGATGGGAGCTGGCCAGTGAAGGAGCACCAGCCACATGTGCTGGGATGGAAGAAGGGCTGTGGAGCAAGCAGGTCAGAGAGGGTGCTGCCAGGGCCTGCTACTGTCACTCTGATCTTTGCTTTATTCTGCTAGTGAACAGATAGAACTGTTAAAAATGGTTACCATTATTTTTTTTCCTTAGTAAAAATAGCTTTAGAAGCAAACAGGAAATTACAGACTGAGGAGTGCAATGAAGAGGGGGAAAAAGTCAGACAGCTACCTCGCTGTGCTTGCATTTGTCTATAAATACAGCTCCACGTGGGGTGTCGCCTGCCCAAAGGCAACCAAACCGCGCTCAAACTGCTGGGGATCGGGGAACGGGGGTGTAGGGGGAACATCTCCCCTCCGGCGACAGTCGCACCGAGGGTCGGATGAGGGGCTGGCGCTGGCTGAGCACCGAGCTCAGCTGGCACGGAGCTCGGTGGGCGGGCGGGCGGCGGGAGCAGCGGGCGGAGCAGCGGGAGGAGGAGCAGCGGGAGGAGGAGCAG
>NC_031780.1:7005992-7181981 GCF_001522545.3 Parus major | reverse complement strand
AGGAGGAGCAGAGGGAGGAGGAGCAGAGGGAGGAGCAGCAGAGGGAGGAGGAGCAGAGGGAGGAGGAGCAGAGGGAGGAGGAGCAGAGGGAGGAGCAGCAGAGGGAGCAGCAGAGGGCGCAGCGGGCGCGCTGCCCGGCGCCTCCGGCAGGTGTCGCTCCGCGCCGAGGCCTCGCCCCTCCCCGCCCGCCAAGATGGCGGCCGCGCCCCCTCAGGGCGCCCCGGCGGGGCGGGTGCGGCGGAGCGCGGCTCAAAGGCCCCGGGGATTCCGTGACCGGGTAGTCTTGAGGGAGAAGACAATATACATGTGGTAGTTTCGTGCCTCCTTTGGTGTGCCAGCCCAAGTTGCTGCCCAACTCCCTCCCGCTCTCCTGATGGCGGGTGTGATGTCCAGCTTCAGTCATCAGCTCACACTCTTTCTCCAACACCTTCATCTCGCTCGGCAGCAAACGCAGGCAGGGGCTGAAAAATATGACGCAAAACCGAATCCGTCTTTTATTGTGAGGGTTGTGGGACACTGGATCACGTTGCTTAGGGAGGCTGTGGTTGTCCCAGCCTTGGAAGTGTTCAAAGCTAGGTTCGATAAAGCCTTGAGCAGTCTGGTCTAGTGGGAGGTGTCCCTGCTCATGGCAAGAGGGGTAGGGACAGAATGATCTTTAAGGTCCATTCCAACTTCTTAACATTACATGATTCTAAAAAGAAATAAAAGCAGCAAAGAACACACACCTGGAGCTGTACATTTCTGCGGTGGGGAGGAAGCTCTTGACCCACTTGTCCCTTCTCCCACCAAGCTCCTCCAAAGGCTCATGGCCCCAGTCTGACAGTCCTGTTTGAACCCCAGAGGGGTCTAAGCCTCCTCGAACCTTCCATGGCTGCTCTCTAGCTGGCCTTAACCCTCCTCGATTTGGGAGCAGAGATTCCTCCCACGAGGAAGAGAGCAGCAACATTATGGGAGAAGGGCAAGTGAGAGGGAGAGAGGACAGATTGCTGGCAGGAGCCCTCCGCCCTGCCTGTCTGAACGGGAAGCTGCTCATCTCCTTCAGGAGACACATTGTTATTGCTGCTGATGGCATCGAATCTCAGCGTTTCCTGCCGGTGCTCTCCATCCCTGGTGCCAGGGAAGGGAGGTGCCCACCCCAGCTGGAACCAGGCTCACAGTATGTCAGTCATGTGCTGCTTCCTGGTGCTTCCTCTGCCTCCAGCCCGAACCAGGAACAAAGGATCCCTGGTACAGCAGCTGTGATCCACATCACACCACCTCCTCCTCCCTGTGCCCTGTGTCCCACCTGCTCTGTGTTCCTGCCTGGCATCCTTGCTGTAGGCATTCCCTGAGGTTCACTCCTCTAATTGCCAGCTGTGGATGTTCCATGGCAGACTGCTCATATTCCTGTCAAACCAGCCCTTCCCAGTGGCACATAAGGAGCCTTCTTAGTGCTCTGGATCTGTAGTCAGTAGTGTTGGCTCTAGACTCCCCTGGGGAGAAGACCCTGACCTCAAACTGCTCTTTGCTCACTGCGGAGTGACTTGAACATCAGCCTGAAGTCTTGCAGAGCTGTTGGAGGACTGAGATCTTTCCCCTCTGCTACCAGCTGGGCAAGGCTGGAGTGGGACAAAGCACATCTCTTCTCTATCTGGAGAAACTGTCAGACCTGAGAGGGTTGTCATTCCCCTGTTGGAAATACCAGTCAGATTAAGGGTACTTCGAGAAATACCTGGAAGACTCACAGTAGGACTGTTTGAGTCCAGTGGGCACCACAGCCCAGCTGTGACAGGCACCCTGACAGCTGTTCCCAGGGAACGCCCATGCAGCTCTATAAGGCACTGACTGGACCTGGAGATGCATCTTGGGGCTATTGCTCTGCCTCAGGGAGTGCTGAGCTAGCTCAGCTGCTCATCTGCCTGCTCTGAAGAAGCAAACTGCAGGCAGGTGAGAGCTTTCCTTCTCTCTGGAGACATTCTGCCATGGGAGAATGGTTTGCAAGATCTGTCGGGATCTGCTGGGTAGAGGCTCTGCAAATGCTGGCTGTAAGTGTGGGGTTTGGGAGGGTTGGAGGGGCTGGATGGGAGTTGGGCAGAGTGTGCACCCAGGGGAATAGCAGTTCAGGGGATCAAAGCTCCTGGATCAGAGTTCCTGACTGTCACCCCAGGTAGGACCTGGGAGCTGGCCCTGGCTCTGCAAACTGTGGAGCAGAGACTGCAGACAGTAGTTGGAGAGGGGGTCCTTGCTCCCCTGGTTAGAGCTGCCAGCCCTGCCTCCTAGCATTTCACTTAGGTTGGTTTTGGGAAGAGAAGGGATGGGTCTCCAGATTAGAAGTGTGTCCTAGCCCTTGTCTGGTAATGGTTGGTGCTCAGTGACATCCTCCAAGGGATGTGGCCACTTCTCTTGGTGCAGGCTGGGCAGGTGTCTCATTGGTGCTGGTTGCTCAGGCATGAGCTGGGCACAGAGCAGGGACACAAGTGGAGGGCTCCTGGTGGTGTGGAGCCGTGGTGGGGGATGTCTGACTGTCATCACAAGGCTTACTCTGCCAAGCAGACCTGGAAAGAGGAGCAGGCCCTGGCAGCCATGACTGAGGGTGGAATATGCAGTGTGTGACCCTGTGTTCCATGACTCCCATGTCTGTGGGAGAGGGGCCAGGGCAGGAAGGGTGTGGGTGCCCGCTGGCACGTCTAGCTCAGAGGTGAGCGTGCTGTCTCGGAGAGTACAGTAAACATGTGCTGTGGGGCTAAATGGCATGCAACATCACTGCCAGGAGGGAAGGTAAACAGATGACTCTTCTGTGCCATTAAATATGTGTGATCTGGAGAGCGATGGGTCACTTTTAGGCTGCTCTATGGAAAAAGCCAACCTATTCTGTTCAGAGACTGTGGTGAGTTTTGAAGTAGGAATCCTGAAACCACAGGTGGATTTCTAAGCCACTTTGTTCTCAGGGAAGACAGGCAATGCCTAAACTCTCGGGAGACAGACAAGTAGCTCCTCTTAAACCATTTAAGCTCTCTTGACTCTGCATTCACAGAGGTGTGTCCCTGCCTGGGTCTGTGTCCTACAGGCTCCTGCAGGGAATTGGGATATTTTCTCCAGTATGGTCACACCCTGCCAACCAGTGCACCTGCCTAGTACTCAAAGCGCCAGACTGCTGAGACCCAGAACCCAAGAGGGGAGTCCACTGCAGTGGGGAAACACCCTCAGGATGTGAGTGCACTGGGATGGTGTCTGAATGGGCAGAAGGCTGTGTTTCTGTCCAAGCCCTGCTCCTACCTGTGCTGGCTGTGTTCATGACTTCAAGAAGTCTCTGGAGACTGTTATAGAGGTATTAACCCAAGAGTGTTGTGCAGCACGGCCACTTCATAAGGCCTGGGGACACCTCTGTGTGTCTTCTCCCTGACCCAAAGTTAAAGGAGCCCAAAGCTGCTCAGACTGAGATGAGTGTCTTGGATGAATGCAGAAGGAGGACTTTGTCCTGTGGACTGTGACAGTGATGGATGCCAGCTGAACCAAAACCCTGGGCACTTGAGGATGCCTGGAGCTAGTCTAACCAGTGAGTACTCTGCATGTATTGAGTCCAGCTTGTCTGGGAAGACACTGTGTATCATCAAGGTGTGCCTTCATATCTGGGCAGAGGCTGTAAGGCTGGTATTCCCCTGCTTGCATTGCTTCTCTGTGGGACTGCACACTAAGAGTTTGGACTTAGAATCATAGAATGGTTTGGTCTGTAAGGGACCTCAAAGTCCCAGCCCCCCTGCCACAGGCAGGAATGCCACCCACTAGACCAGGTTGCTCAAAGTCCTGTCCAACCTGGCCCTGAACACTTCCAAGGCATCCACAGCTTTTCTGGAAAACCTGAGCCAGTGTCTCACTGTCCTTTGAGTAAAGAATTTCTTCCTAACACCTAATCTAAATCTCTCCTATTTTAGCTTAAAACCACTCCCCCCTTGTCCTATCACTCTCTGCCTGCAAAAAAAACCCAACAAACTTCTCTCTTTTTATTGTAAGCTTCCTTTAAGTACTGGAAGGGGCTCTAAGATCTCTCCAAAGCCTTCTTTGCTGGAGGCTGAACAGTTCTAGCTCTCTCAGCCTGTCCTCACAGAAGAGGTGCTCCAGCCCTAGGATCATCTTTGTGGCCTCCTCTGGATCTGCTTTAACAGGTCCATGTCATTCCTGTGCTGAGGATGCAGTACCTGACCTGCTATGCAGTACTCCAAGGTGGGTCTCATGAGGGCAGAGGGGGAGAATCACCTCTCTCAATATGTGCTGCAGCCAGCCTGATGTGTGAATTTAAAAAAAAAAGATTTATTCCTCTTCCTTCTTTCCCTTGTGGCACACATGGGTATTTGAGTCCCCCAAGTGAGACCTTCCTGATTTCTGTCCCTACAAAATACGTCCTGTAAGAGTTCCTGATGGTTAGCTGCAGGCCATGGTTGCATGTGGCACTGAACAACATCTTGAATTGTAGCTGGAGACCTAGTAATTGTGTTGCTTCTGTTCCTTCAGATGGTGAGCGTGACCAGCTGTTGTTGTGTAGTCTCTCCTTCAGTCCTTCTGGGAAATCACACCGTGATTATATTTCTGGCTTAAGAAATTTTTTTCCCTAATCAGACTGGGCCTCACAGAGAGGTTGCCACTTAGTGGTAATTACTTGCTTTAGAAGCTGAATGTCTCTTGAGGATTGCAAATAGCGGATTATCAAATTAATTAGTTAAACCAAGATGTGCTTTTGTGAAGCCAAGACCTGCTTTACTTGTGATCTGAAATAAAGGTTTAAAATGTTATTAAACTGCATACAACCTGTTCTTGTCTCCCTAATGGGGGAGAGAGCTAGTTCTTTCCTGAGGTGTAGTTGGTACGAAGGGCTGCTTGCAGTTGTTGCCTTTGTTTCACAAACCCTGTTTTGAGCAAAATCTACCACAAGTCTTGTTCTGGGTGGGGTCTAATGCTGCTTCTTGGTGGCTTCCCCGTTTTTGTAGGCTGCCAGTTTGAAGTGGTATAGGGTTGGAGCTGGACTTCAATGATCCTTGTGGATCCCTTCCAAGTTTAGGATATTCTATGCGGGTTCATCGTGGATAGCTTTGGTGGGATGGTAACATACCTTTCCTTTCAGGGTACAGCTTCATCCATGGGATGTCTGCTTTGCCATGTTTGTGGACATGGGAGCTGGTGGAGAACCCCAGTCTGGTGGTGAGATGCCTGGAAGTAGATTCAGAGACATCCACTTACCAGTGGGTTAGCAGGAGCCATATATCCTGGAGTAGTGCTGTACCACAGCCCATTCCCAGGATCTCCATTCCCTCAGAAGTCTCTGTGGCCACAGAAGGTTCCCTATGCTGTGCTGAGGACTGCACACTCAGTGCACAGTGATCACTCTAAGCTAACATGGAGCTCATGGGGCTATTTTCATAAGAGCTGTTGGCCATGGTAATGTAATCATCCTTCTAACATCCATATTGCACAACTTCCCCTAGGTCAGGAGATGTCCTTATCTGGCATCTAAAACATCTGTCTTGTGTTGCTTCCAGCATAGCTGAATTCTATTCATCAAAGAATTGAGCATTTCCTGATTTGCACAACTGAAAATAAGCAGAACTCTGCTAAGTGTTGACCCAAAGGCAGAGGTCCTTTCCCTGTCTCCTACCTCTGTCTGTGCTGTCTCCCAGCTCTAGGCTGTGGTACTGCTTTAGGCACTTGAGAAATACTGCAACTCCAGAAACCAGATCCAGGAAAGCAGAAAGGAAGAGAGAAGAAAAAGATGACGGTCTGAAATTAGAACCCTGAAATTTTCAGAACAGTTGTACTGATCCTCCTTCTACCTCCTTTTCTTTCAACTCTGGGAAGGCCCCGCAGCCTCCAAAGGTTGGCTCCCATCCTTCCTAATGTCAGCGTTTGCTGCCTTTTGCTGTAGTTCACCTCTAGGAGAGACTGCTTAGCAATAGTCAGCTGCTGCTGAAGGTGGGTACCAAAGCAGTCCCCTTGGTGTAAAATACCCCCCAGTCCATGCAAAGGACCTGAGTCTGCTGGATAGGAAGCTGGGGCACCCAGATCTCTGCCAGCATGGATGACAGCAACCTTTTGCAGTAACTTCAGCAATTAAACCAACCCTGAGGAACACGCAGGCCTCGCGCGAGAGCGAGGAGCTGCTCCTCTGAGGAAACAGAGTGAGACTGTGCTGGGAACAAGCATGGCATTGTTGTCAGCCTCAGTCAAGAGGGGCTTTTTAACACCCACTGAAGTGCTGGCTGCAGCTGTCTCCCATGTGCTTGTGTGGGAAATGGATCTACAATGCAGAAGAGGGAAAGGCCACTTTGCAATTAAAAAAAAAAAAGGAAACTATGTTAGCATCCAGCCGTGAGTAAACAGCAGTGCGATGTTCCCCTTAGCACTGTGCCATGGCAGAGGAAATCACGTCACTGCCTCTGACTGGGATGGGGGTGAGCTGAACTCAGGCTCTTCAGCCTGGAAATCCATATGGGGGAAGGTGCTCCTGAGCTTTAAGTGCAGTGTAGGAAAGGGAGGAGGTGTGAGATTGGGCTCTAAGCTGCTCTTGTGTTTGGCAGCCTCTATAAATGGAGCTGCCAACTTCCTTGCATCCGTCTGAGTGGTGTTGGCTTGAGACCTTGTGGAGAGCTTTATTTTGTCATGGAAAATGGGATAGGAACAAGACTCAGAGTACCTGTATGGTGCCTTCCTCATTTGTTTATGGGGATGCTGTAAGCTCCTATACCACTGTTCTCTTTCTGTGAGAAAAGTGTCACTTTTCTCTTTCTGGCCATCAGAGAGATGGAATTAGGTGGCTTGACAGTATCTTAGCAGGTAATTCAGAACTAATGGAGATGACAGCCTTGTGCTCCCAGGTCTGTGCAAGCCTCCTGAAGAAGACAGGAAAGCCAAAAGCTGCTCACCCTGGGTCTGCTGCCAAAGGTCTGAGTGTGGAAGACCTGACCAGTTCAGTAACAGCATGGGAGCAGGTTCTCTGCTCTATCCCCCTTCATCCCCATGGGCTCTGGGGATGTCCCAGCCCTACCTGGCTCTGCATTGTCCTTTGTGCTGCCTGGGGAGTATGTCTCTGTTTCAAAAGTGAGGTAGCTCCTGGCTTGTGCAGTAGTACCCCTGAAGGAGCAGGAGCTTTGGCCAGCAACTGGAATAGTCCCAAAGTACCCAGGCTGCCAATTACCAGGCTTTTTGAGACTCTGGATCTCTATTTGGAGACTGGTCCCTCTGCAGACCCCAGAGAAATTGCAGTGACCTGTTTGCTGGATAAAAATATTTGTGTGCAAAGCTGATACAATTACTTGTGGTATAATTTTTGGGGTTGTCCTGTGCAGAACAATGAATTGGATCTGATTCCTGTGTGTCCCTCCCAGCTCAGGATTTCTCTATGATTCTGCAATTTGGGTTAGCCCTGGGCAGCCATGGCCTCTTGAAAGGAAACATACATATAATGCTGCAGTTGTAGAAACAGTACATAAAGCTGTTTCTACACTTTTCCATAAAACATCTGGGCGTGAGACGCATGCTGGATCTCTTCTACCTCCTTTTATTCTGTGATGGGATGTGCCTCCAACAGAAATAGCCTGGTACTTCTGATAGCACAAGGCTTGTCGCAGCCAGTCATGTGCGTGCCGCAGAGGCATCAGTCTTGGTGCTCCCTCCTCTCTGGGGGTGGATCAGTCCCTAGGGAGACTCCCAGCAAGCACCTGCAGGAAGATATTGCAAAGGTTAGCCAAATATAGCCATGCTCATTGCCTGAGAGGTGTGCTGGGGGAATAGATGAAGGGCAAAGCCACTTTGCAAATGTAGCCTTGTACAGACCCGGCTCGTCGGCACTAAGCGGGTCTGTGCGGCGGGTCCTCACATCCTGCCTGAATCACCCTGTCTCTTGGGGATGGATTGGTTTGTGTGACCTCTCCCATAAGTGGGGACAACCAAGTTCCAGCACTGTGAACTCCTTGATAGAGGGTCAGTCCCAACCAAGGCTGCTGAGACCGTGCACTGTTCAGGCTGGGGAGGTAATTTCTGGTCCCAGGCCCAGCATCTCGTGCCCAGGTTTTGCCCGTGTGTCAATTCCCGCCCTGCTTCCCGTTACACAAAGCCTTCGTGTGTCAGCAGATCCTGGGATGCCCCGCGGCACCTGCCTCTCTCCTCTCTCTCCGCCCCTGTGGCTCTGCCCTTTCCCGTTGTCACTTCTGGAGGCTGCTGCCTGCCTGTTTGGTGACCTTCCGCACTGCTCGGCAGTATTTTGGCCCCTGGCCATTTCAAACAATTAATGGAGGGGTGGAGAAACTAGCCGTGTTAAATTACTTCCACCTTTGGGAGGGGGTGAGGTCTCTACGTCTCTTTGCCTGATCCCAATGCAGTTTGTTGCTGTTGCCTGAAGCGGTCACTGCTCTCTGTTTCCCTTCTAGAAGTTAGAAAAACAATATTTCTGAGCACCCTCCCTGTATTTCTCGGCATTTTACTTAACCTGCGCTGCCTCAGGATCTTATAGAGTGGAGAAGCTTTTCTGGACTTAGATTAAAAAAACGCCGAGAGAAGGCAAGGGGGGAGGATTTTACTGGAAATCTCTGTGAAGCTGGAGACCTTGGGATGCCTGTCTTATTCTCCTCCAGCAGCTATTCAGATCTTCCCGGGAGAAGGCAGCTCCCTGCCCCGGCTCGTCGGCACTAAGCGGGTCTGTGCGGCGGGCCAGGCGCTCTGAGGGACGCGGAGAGCGGCGATGCCGAAAGGAGCGGCCCGGGAGCGCTTCTGCCTCTGCCCGTGTCCGTAAGGCCCCCGCAGGGCTGGGGGATGCGGCACCCTGCTCTCTCCGTGCCCCTCTGCCGTCTAGCGCTGGAGTTGGCTGTCAGAGAAACCTTCGAGGTCCCCTGCTCAGCCCCGGTAGTGTCATGAGTTAGATTAGTTGGAGCTGTGCTGGGGGCGGTGAGGGCTTGGATTACAGTCCAGAACTCAAAGTGCTTCGGTGGTTCACGTCGGAGGGGAGAGGAGACGCCCCATCGCACACATGGAGGAAAAAGAGAAAAAACGCTGTCTTTGGAAGTGAGGGGGAATAAAGGAGGCCGGGAACATGGTAAGGAAATCTCTGCGAAGAGCTCTTGCCCTGGGCACGAGCAGGGCTGTGCGGGACGGAGCTGCTCTCGGGGCAGCCTGCCTGGAGCCAGCGCACGGCGCTAATGCCGGGAGTGGGAAACAGCTCTTTTGGCATTTCCCGTTACTCGAGTGGCACACTGTACTCTTGGTGCCAGTCCTGGGCGGTGGCTGCAGGGACACAAACTTCTTGTTGGCCCTGACCCCTGCGAGGTGTCTACCGGGCTACAGCGAGAAGCTGGATTGGGTCAGTTCGGGCAGAGTCTTGTATTTTGTGCTGCCTCGATGCTGGGCTCTCCTCCTGCCCTCACTCTTTGCCAATCCTGCTCTGTAGCTCTGGGCATTGCCGTCTTGCAGAGCTTTTTCTCCAGCCCAGGGTGGGCATCCAGAGAACCCCTAGACCTGGGCAGGGACGTTCCTTTTCAGTGTCAAATTCTGCACATGGAGATCTTTGTTTGGAGAGGGGAAAGGATGGTGAGCCCAGCGGGCAGCAGAGCACCCAGACTCCTTGGGAGTGGCTGCAGGGCTGTCCCCTGCCCAGCCACACTGGCACTGCCCTGCACACAGAGGTGGGATGTCAGTGGCTGGAGGGATTGCTGGCCCTTTGGCGACATCCCACTGAGCACCAGCCTAGCTTCTGATGGTTTGTTCCTAGGTTCAGGCTGAGATCCGTGTGTCCAGCAGCCCCAAATCTTCTGCAGGTGTTCTGCTATGTTATGGGCTGCTTCCCCACAGCAGAGGGAACAAAATCCATGAGGAGGACAAGCAACTTGCATTGCTGCTGTGCATGGCAGTGACTTGTTCTTTAAAAGTTCAGCTTCTGAGCCTTTTCTTCCTTGAGCAGAAACTTGGCTTTAATTGAGGGATGAGTTGAATTCTGACTTCTGCAAGTTGACCTAAGTTTATAGACCCATGTATTTTCCATTTACCACCCTCCAGCTCCTCTGCAGAGAATCCTGTGGTGCTCTTTGCCCTCACATGTCTGTAAGAGCTATGGTGTGCTCTCTTCTCTATTATTCTGTGGAGGCATCTCACTTCTACTTCTCCAACCCAGTCAGAAGACCTCCTTCCTTCACCCCATGCCTAGTGTGTTCCTGACAAGTTTTGGTCTGTGCAGGTTACATTATGAAGTTGAAATCAAAGGAGAGCACTGCTTGGGGTTGTGCAGGGCTGGAGCCATCCCTGGCAGTCTCATGGGCTGCATTTTGCCATATGGGTTGGAGCAATGCTTGTGAAATTCTGCCCTGGGAGGCCAGAGACAGAGACTGGCTGCTGCTACTCTGCTCCTTCAAGCTGGAGGTGTCTTTCTGATTCCCAAGTGCTTCAGCCCACTCCTTGATGTTTTTTAATGTGTGATGCAAAAGCTGTCTGAAGCAGGGGCCTTTGTTTGGAGCAGTGCCATGACCAATCCAGGTAGCTGGGCATTCAAGGACCATGTATCACTGCTGAGGAGGGATTGTGTGCCTCTCAGGGGCTGGAAGGAATAGGAACCAGAGGCCAAGCTGCACCAGACCCAGCAATGAGTGCTGGCCACATTGTGGGCACCTCTGGTCCATGGCAGTATCTGTTCTCAATGCTGTGGTAGACCAGTCTACATTTTGGAACTTGCATTTCTGTGAGCAACCAAGTTGTGACTATAGCTCCAAGCTGTTCTGATTAACTTGAGGTTTTTTTGTGTCCTGATAAATCAAACAAACCTCACAGGCAAAAGATTAGGATCAGTGAATGTGTGTCAGTCTGCTGGCCTGGAGGAGACCTTCCATAGCCTCCAGCAGCCTGCAGGACTCTTGGAGATGGCTCCTGATGGAGATCTGTCAAGGCACAGCTGCTGGCTGCCCTGCTCTGTGAGGCAGATGATTCCTTTTCATGGGGTTTCAGTGTTAGAGCTGATGTGTATGTACAGGTACACAAGGTTGTGGCAGGTGGGAGATGCCCAAAACACCATATGGGTGAGACAGCTTGGGCCAAAGTAGCCCACTTGCACTCCAAGTGACTTCTGGAGCTGTGGAAACCCCATGGTGAGAGCAGGCCAGGAGCCTGGTTGGGCTCTGTCTACCTTTCTCACCCATCATGGCTTTTGTGACTTGGGATCTATCTTCATTCTCTGGTATTCCCGGGATTCACCTATCCTGGTGCTTCCTGGAAAGAAGTTCTGGTGGCACCTCTATGCTGGTAGGAGAGAGGATGCATTTCAGCAGAAAAATAGGGTCTTTCTTTTATCTTCCAGTTGTGTCTTCTCCCAGGGTGGGAAGGAAATGAGTCTGGGAATCACAAAGAGCTTTAAGCATTTGGGATCTTCTTTCTTTATTTCTGTGCCAAAACCATGAGCAAGATGTTGGAACACAGACAAAGTCCAGAGACATAATCCTGAGCACATGGAAGCAGTTAGAAAGAATCTCCTCTGGGGTAATAAGGTTGATAACTTGCATTTTTCCCAGCTTCTTTTCAAAAGCACTGAGCAGGTGAAATGCTGTTCATTATAACAATAAAAATAATGGCTAAATGCAAGTGGCATCCAGGTATCTTCTTGCAGAAATTACCAAGTATATTCTAGTACCACATGGGAATGGAAGACAGCAGATGCTTACAGTGAGACAAGGCAGGTGTCCAAGGAGGACTCTATGCTGACTGTCAGTACTTATTTTTGGAAAACCAGCATCCTGTAGCATAGTCCCCTCTAGCAGGGCTGCTGGGCATCCCCCATGGGCAGCTGGCTCTGAAGGCATACCTTGCCAGCAGAAAAGATCATAACCTTGAGAGCCTTGTCAGCATCTCGTGGCTGGTCACTTTAGACAAGACAGCCAGCATGTCTGCCTCTAAATTCTAGAGCACAGGCACAGTGCTCAGATCACAGAGCCTCATTTTATTGTTGCATCTCAAATGTAACCCTGTCTGCAACCAATCTGTGTAAAATTTGAACCATCCTATGGGCTGTGCACAGCCTTAACCTGAGCATTGGTGCTGAGTGTGGGTGGAAGTCACATCACAGGGGCTATGGCTCCTTTAGCTTAGCACTGAAGTGTCGAAAAAATCTCTGTTGAAACAACCAAGGTGTTCTGCAGAAACTATAAACTGAACCTACCTGTAGGCACTCATACCAGAGCACTTTTTGTTCCTGTTCTTGGCTGTTTATGCATGATGGAACCCCCTGTTCCAGCCCTGCAGAGCTCAGTGTCACCAAGCTCAGAAAAAGTGAGTAGTAGCACCAGGACCAGATATGTTGCTGACTGAAGAGCAGTAAAAAGCCAGGAGAGCTTGCCAGGGTAAAGGTGCCCACTTCTGGCCATGGAATGCTCTGTGTTTTTGCACCACTCATAGTACCTGATTTGCAGCTCAGAGAACTGAGTGGACATGCCCTTGTTGATTCTGAAGGTTTGACCATGCTTAGACCTCTCTGCCACACCAAGTGCCTCATCTCTGTTGGCTGGCTTAGTCTTTCATTAAAATATTAACAAAAAATGGGGCCTTTCTTGTGGTAAGTGCTGGTTCCATATGTATCCTATTTTTTGCATCACTGGACAGCAAGCTGAAACTTCCAAGATCAAAGCAGTGCAGAATGAATCTGAAAGTCTTTCTGTCTGCTCAGATTTGCCATCCTGCCATCAGCCTGGGAAGCCCAGGATGAACCTTGCTCCAACTGGTGGATTTGATTCAAATAATTGATTTAAATGGAATCAAATGGCTCAGCTGAAGAGAAGACTTGCATGTGCTCCTCCTGGACACTTGTGGATGTGGTCAAGGGTCTCTGAGTCTCCGTGGGGCCTCCAATGGGGCACACTGTTGTGACTGGATGGTGGTTTGCACGCTGCAGAGAAGGAAAGATGCTGGAGTTCTGATGACCTTAGCTAGGTGTCCACCTTGAGCTTTGCAGCCTGTGTTAGGTGTGGCAGAGGTTTCTTGAGCAGGTTCCTTCAGGAGGATACCTTCCCTGAGGCTGCTTGTCAAATCTCAGTGCCTCCCAACAAAACCCCAGCATTGCTGAGCCTCCAACATGGTTAAAAGATGTGGGTTATTTGCTGTCTGTTGTCATCGTGCTGAATACATTTACCTTTTGAACAAGGTCCCTCTCATATGCTCAGGAGGCTGGTATGCAGACCCGTTAATGGATCAAGGGGAAAAATGCCTGTGGATGTATTCTCCTTTGTGTTTGGGCTTATAACCACCCACGTTTTGGCATACATCCCTTCTGTGCACAAAGATCTTTTAGAAATTGCTAGTTAAATCTCCACCCTCCTTTGATATGTATGGAAATAATGGGACACGTGAGACTGTTTTCTGTTTGGAAAAAAAAATATCTATAAAGGGAGTAGCTTTAAAAGCCTGAGTTCACCCCTTTCTAACTGAGGAGTTTAATGAAAGAAATGCCCTGAATTTATGACTGATTTACTTAGCTTTCTGGGAGGCATGCATTTAGTGCCATATCCAAATATAGGGGAAATGTTTTCATCTGAATCTGTCCCAGGTTTGCTGCTTAGGGGCAGGAGGAGAACTTGAGCACACATGTGTCTGTTCCCCAGTGAGCTCAGGGAGTCTTAAACAGATCTTGGTCCCTCTGACCAGGATCACTTCTCCCTTCATCAGCAAAGACTGATGCTTCTTGGCATGGCCCATGGCTGAACTGGCATAACCATGGACATCTCTGAGCTGCCTGCTCTGTCCTTCTCGCTCATCCTTCCTCACAGCCTCCTCCTAAGGGGCATCTGATTACTGCTGCTGGATGCTTTCTCCTATCAATGGTGTGCAGGGATGTGCTCCTCCAAGGAAGATCCTTCTACACTTACTGTATTCCTCAGCCATCCCCTCCTGGAATTTCAGCTCTGCTTCAGAGCAGTTTCTGTCCCCCTCTGACATGGCGGGACTGGTATTTCACGAGCACATGGTAATACAGTGTGCTTAAGGCCAAAAGGAACTATGGCTCATCTGTTATGGGATATTGGAACCATAGAGTGTTACCTAGCTCCCATATGGAGTCTGGGAGCTCTTTAAAAGAGGATCATTTTTCTGTGGCATCCACCCTCAATTATGAAGGTTGCAAGACATGGAGAATCCACCAGTCCCCATGGGAAGCTGTCCAGCAGCTCATGCACCTTGCAAAGGGAAGGGGGTGAGATCTGAACATGAGTCCAGAATGTGTTGCACACTGGCACAGAACTAATAGTCTAAATACTGACCCTATGAAGATCGTTTTTGGCACTCATCAGCTGGCCTGATAAAGGATTATCATTTTCTTTTTGAGCACAGGCGGCTGCCCATCTGTTGTAAGATGCCCCCAGATGGGTGTCTGAACACAAGGGGTTGGCTATGGCCTAATGCCTCTGACTAAAAGGTGTTAAAATTAGCTGACCTGTTTGGTGAAGAATTTACTCAGGTTGTTTTATAGCTGGCTGGTATAAAGAAATCCTTCATCTGTCTGGAGTGCCCTATTAGTTGGTACCCATTAGGCAGAAACGAGAAGGGGTACAACATGCTGTTCCTTGGGTTGGTTTGCCAGATAGATGCCAATGCCTCAAGTTGAGGGCAGAGCAAATCCTGTCACTAACAATAGGGTGAATGACCTCAAGCAATTTCTTTTGTTTGATAGCAGGGAGAAAGGTTTTTAGTGCATTTGTAGAAAGAGCCCTATGAAGAAAGGGAGTCGATTGCAATGTCTCTGGATTTGTATAGAAGTGGCCTGTGAAATTCTTGGCTCTGTCTGTGATACCTAACAGGATTTAGCAAGCCTCGTCTGAGCCTGTTGTAGGAACATGACACTTGGAATGTGGGGGTCCCAGGCTGGACTGTGGTGTACAGTGCCACAGCCGGAGCGTCGGTGCCCAAGGCAGGGCAGGCTGTGCAGTCTGGCAGCAGCAGTGAAGAGGAGAGCTCCAGGCGGTCTCGAGGAGGTGGGAAGGTGCACATGGCTAACAATGGGCACTGAAATCATGGCTGCCACCGCTCACGCTCTTCCAGCACGAGTCTGTTGCTAGGAAGGTTGTTCAAAAGTACCCAAAGCCTTGCAGCACACAGAGTACAACCTGTTTAATTAATTGCATTGTTAGACCTGTGCCAGTGATATTTTAAAAAAAACAAAAATCTGTGCTTAGACAGTTATTTCAGATTAAGAACTTAATCCCTTGATTAAACTAAACCAAAATAAGCTGGTGTCCAGCTGTAGGATGATGTTTTATACACAGCTCTTCTCATCCATTTGCAGGCCCTTGTTTCACCTGGAAGATGTCTGTTTAAGGACAGGGCTTTGATCTGTTCTCTCAGCTGCCCTTTAAAAACCTGTATCATCTCCTTGATCTATTTCTGATAGAAAGTAACTAGTCTTTGAGAGCAGGGCTCATTTGTTGCTATGGATAAAAGACCAACCTCCTGCTCAGCACATTGAGAATTCTTTAGGGAGCAAGACATGTCCCTGTGAGGAAATGCTTATCTTCATTTCCTAGTTTTTCCCGACTCTGACTAAAAGACAACTTTCTTGGATCGTGGGTCACCCTCATTTTGGCCTCTTTAGTCTTCAGCAGTTGTCAGCAGCTCTTCTTATGTGTTGGATATTGCACAGACAAAGGAGAAAGTTACAATCTCTTGTCCAGAAAAGCTGGAGAACAAAAACCTGAAGGATAGAGAGAAGTAAGGTGCATTAGGGGGAAGGTACTGTATTAGACCCAAGTAAACTGGGGTCTTGGGCTGGGGAGCAGGCTCAGATGACTGGTCATGTTGCCATATGATAATGCCTGTCGTAGGCCACCTGCAGTTTGGTGCAGAGCCAGGGATGTACCTGAACCAGGCTGGCCCTGCTGCCTGCTATTCCCTGCCTTTTGCTCCAGCACAAGGACAACATTGGTATCATGCTGCACTCCAAAGCTTGAAGCTCACAGGAGGTCATGCTTCACTTTCAAAGGAATCTGGGATGTCCCCCCTTGAGTGAAAACAAACCAAGCCTGAGCTTGGAGAGATCACCCAGCTTTGGACCTGCCTTTCCCCAGTTGCGCACGCCCAGACCTACAGCATGCGCAGAACAGGGACCTCGGAGCTGAAAAGCAAATACATCATTTTTCCCTTTGTTTAATTAAATGAGAGATCATGAGTTAATCGCTTCCAAGCGCTTGTTTTCCTGCAGTGCCTGGAATGATAATCCTGTGTGCTGCCCAGTAGGAGCTGCTTTGGCTGCTGCAGCCGCGTCAACACGGAGTAGGGCTGGGAGAACAGAGGGAGGCATCTGGAAATGATTCTCTGAGCTCCGTCTGCAGAGCACCACTCCCTGCAAAGCTGTAGGAGCTGGTTTATCCACAGGCTATGGAGCAGTGCTGCCTGCCTCAGTGCAGGGGAACTGAGCCAGGCTACAGCCATGCCCTCTGCAAGGGATGCCATGGTGGCATGCAAAAAGCAGCTTGCTTTTGGAGGTACAGCCCTTCAGCAAAGCTGGCCTGGGTGAGACTGCAACACTTGCCTCCCAAGTGGAACTGAGTGCTGTTCTTTTCTCCCTGAAAAGCCTGAAACAATAGCCCAAGGAGCAGGTAGAGCTGTTCCTGGTTATCTCACAGGAAGGTGGTATAATTACTGGAGTGGGAATGCCTACCTCTATAGCGGCACCACTTAATAATACATTATTTTATCCAGAGGAAGGCAGGGTGCTGAAGGCAGGCGCCCTCTTCTCAGCCTCCCCCTGAGCCTCAGAGCAAACAGCAGAGGGGGGAGCTGGCACTTGCTCTGGGAAGATTTTTCTCTCTTGAACTCATTGCCGCTGTGATTAGAACAGCTCAGGAAATGGGGCTGGGAGGGTTCTCCTCTCGGCAGCAATAGAGTGGGAAATCTCAAATTTTGTCAGAAAAACAAGCCTTGTTTTTAGCCAAAGACCTTTCTGGACACAGAAATGTCTCTTTTATTTAAAGGGAAAGCAGCTTGTCTTTCGGCTTTGTGTCAGAAAGTGGAAAGGCTTCATGGAAAGCCCAGAGGTCTGTTTTTACTGGAAATGAGGTTTCTCACGTCAGCTGAGAGCTGAGCAGCCCCAGCCAAGTGGTGCAGCACAGCAGCCTTTGCTGGCGGAGGGAGCAGCTAACCCAGCCCTGCTCAGTGCCTGCTGTGAGCTCCTTTTCCCCCAGTCCCAAAGCTGGCTGGGAGCCATGGGCAGGCGATGTGTTGTGCTGCTTGGAGCTCTGCCTCTCTCCTGTTTTGCTATTATTTCTACTTTCCAGTCTGGGGTGTGGGAGGGTTGGGTCATTTCTTCCCCTCACCTCTGCACACTCTGGTCTCTCCTGTCCTGCCTTTGCACTGTCTTGGCACCTGGGCAAGAGGGGAGAAAGTGGCTGCGTGCAGGACTTGGCCAGGCTCTGGGCAGCCAGCAGAAGAAGGGCGAAGCTGCGGGAGTTGCTGGCAAGGTCTCTGCTGAGCGGGAGCCGAGACACTCGGTGACTCAGAGCTGGGTGTACCACCAGCACCACTCGCTGTGCTCGCAGCCAGGCTCTGCTCCACTGCCCAGCTATGCTCCTTGCTCTGCCAAGCCACGGGAAGCGCTGGATTTAACTGGGGCACTTTGGGATATGTAGTTTTGTTCTTTGGCACCTCAAATGAGGGTGTAGGTTTGTGAAAGCAGAGCTGCAAGTTCTTTAACTAAATTCCTGTTGCAGGATAAATCCTCAGCATGTTACATGGGCCAGCCCAGCCTGCTGGAAAAGGAGCGTTGTCTGCCATAAGTCATGGGTTAGTCAAACTGTTAGTCTGGTCCCACCAAAACAATCTTTTTCAGTAGTCTGCAGACAGTATCTGGGCTGTCAGCAGGGAAGATCTGTGCCTCTTCATGTTCGCTTTGACCAAGACTCAATACTTTGTAGGTGAAATGAACAAAGTTCTTGGATGATTTGTAGGGAAAATGCTGCCAAGACTTTGTGGTCCAGAAGCATTGCAGGCCTCCCCCACACTGACACATTGTCCTGAGCCACTTGGGTTGCTGTCTCTTGCTTGAAGAGCACAGGTATTCTGATGCTGTGTTAAGTGTGTGTGTAGCCCTGGGGATGATCTCTCTGCTCCCCAGGCAGGCTGACTTTTTGTTCTCCAAACCTCTAGGAGGTTCTCCAGGCTTCAGACTTAATTGGCGAGCAGTAGGTCCCAAAGAAGAAGTTGTTCAGTCCTAAGTCAGAAATAAATGTTCCTGCCACATGGCTCAGGCCATGCAGTCGAGCCCATCCCACCCCAAAGTAGTGCTTTTCCTCTTCTCTCCCTGTGCTCCAGGCCCTGCACCGGCAGCTGGCTCTCAGCTGAGCAGCAGTGAAAGCCAGTTTGGCCAGACATGACCTTAACCTGGGCTTTATTTAGCGCCTTGATTTATAGAAGAGTTATTTTAAAAGTATGTTTCTCTTTTGGGAGGTGTGGTGGAGTGGTGGCAGTGAGCTGGAGTTTAGAGGTCCTCCTGTGCTATTGACAAAGAATCATTTGAAGCCCAAGAGTCCTTTTGCTTGCAGAGATGCTCTCTGGCTTGCTTGGAAAGTGTTCCTGTTGGTGTTTGTGCCCAGCGGCTGAAAAGGCGCACGTCCAGGACATTTCTTGTGAGAGGGATGTGGCAATGGTGTTGGACGCAGGGAAGTTTGAAATGTGCAGTCCCTGAAGGAGGTTGTTTTTTTCAGCAGACTCCTGTGCCAGGCTCTGCCAGCTCTTGGAGACCACTGTAGGCTGGTTGTAGTGGAAATGTGCTGGAGCAGGAGTGCCCCTTCCATGGATCCTTGTTAGGTTTTGCTTGTTCTCCTTCTCTCCATGTGCTGTTCACTTATCCTGGGTCAAAAAAGTTTCTTCTCATGCCTGCTGGGGGTTACATTGCCTGTTTGAGATAAGGGACGGAACTTCTGGAAGTTGCCCAGAGATTGTAGAGTCTCCTTCTCTGTAGATACTCAAAAACTGTTTGGAGTACCATGCTCTAGGGGACCCTGCAGGGGTCTAGGGGCTCCTAGAATGGTCTAGGACACTCTGGAGCAGGGAAGTTGGACTACACAACCTCCAGAGGTTCCTTCCAATTTCACTCATTCTATGATTCCATGATGTAGGTAAGATGGGCTCTTCAGGTTTATCAGACTCAGGACTACAGGGCACCATCCTTTCTCTGGTTTGTTTGAGCTCGCTCTGCCTGCAAACCCTGTCTCCTCCAAGTGCATGGCAGCTGGCCCTGCTGGCTGGCTGGATGTGTGAGGCTGCCCATCTGTGCTCTGGCATTCCACAGCAGAACCATGAGGCCTCTTGCAGTCCTGGCTGAGGTGCTTTCCTCCAGCAACTCTGCAGTCTAAGTTAATTAGTGCAAATAAGCAGCCCCATCTGTAGGATTGTGAGCTGGGTTAATGAGTCGCTTATTGAAGGAGAATCTGTTGCTGTTGGAAGCTCCAATCTCTGGCATGTTCTACCCTCTGTATTTTCAGAATTTCAGTGCTTCTGAGGCACTGCCATGTTTCACCCTCCATCCAGGCAGGAGCTATTCCTGGGTGATCCTGGGTGGGAGCAGTGAAGAGCAGTGTCACCTCCACGTTCATCTGCGGCACATGGAGGCTGCCGTGTTCTGTAGCCTCCCAAGGATGCTGGTGCTACAGTCCCCTGCAGCACAGTGGGATGTGAGAATCTACTTCCTGTTTGGGGCTTTTCCTGCAGAATTAGCAGAAATTGGTGCAAACATCTCTTTCTACCAAAAGATAGCAGTTGAAACCTTCTCTATATCCCTTAGAAACCTACACAGCTATCATGGCTTTGTGGTATAATCTAGCCAGAGGGAGATAAAGCTTCTGTGCTTCAGGAGTGCAGTTAGCACTGTACTCTGCAATGGCTACAGGCTATGGTTATTCTGTATTTTACTAAAGGAAGGATAATGTACGACCTGGTTTATTTTAACCATATAAAGGATTTTTGATTTGATGCCAATGTTAATAATTGTTTTGTGAAGGCTAAGGCAGCAGGAATGGTGTGAGAACCTTAGAGCGACACACTGACTCATGTGCAAATATTTTGACTTCTTTGTTTTATTTGCAACAGTGAACTTAACAAATTTATTTTGGGGAGGGATTGATATCTGAAAGAATTTTGCTCAAGCAGGGCATGGGGACAGAAGATGGTACAGAACCAACCCCAGCTGGTTTTCACTGATATTTTGAACTGGTGGGCTGTGGAGGGACAGAGGGGGATTGTTGTCAAATGCTGCCAGCAGCAATGCTACTGTGATAGTGGTGGGAGAGCACCTGTGTGAAGGCCAGTTCTGTCTGACAAAGTCACAGGCACTTGCTGGGACATGTTGGTGTCAACAGAGGTTATTATTTTTCTGAGTGGAAAGTAAATTGTTTAAAACAGCCTTCTCTTCCTATTTAGAATTTGGGTTAAATGCTCATCCCTAGAATTCAGCACTTGGAAGTATGCACATAGGGCTCCTGCTTTTGGAATTCTTGGGTTAAGAATATTGGATTAAGGATTCCAACTCAGGATAATCTATGATTCTATGCGTATGAAAAATAGCTCCTTTCCCTCTGTTTATCTGGTTGCATTGGCCTTGAGTATTGCAGGAGGCACTGGTCTCTCAGAAAGGTGTGGACACTTTAGGAGCCTGCTGCCATCTAGCCTTGTTTGTTGCTGACATGAGGAGAAACAGCAGAAAAGGTAAGGAAGTGGTACTGTCCCAAAGGCAGTGTGTGGTTTGCCTGTCACCGTAGTTCTGCCAGCTCGTTGCAGACAGGGATTGTGCAGGCATCATCTGGGCATCCTCACCTCTCCCAAGCAGTTCCACAGGCTGTCCTGCAAGGTGGCTTTACATCAGAGCAGGGAGTTTATATTGTGCTTAAACATCCAACCCTCTAAAGGAGAAACTTGGAGATCATTAAGCTGCGAGAGATGGGAAGGTTTGTGTGAGGAGCATCATCTCTGCTGGGCTGCAGGTCAGTTCAGGCTTCCTCTGAGACTGTTGAACTTTCTCAGGCCAGTGGAAGCATCTGCAGTGATGTGCTGTCATGGAGTGCAAGCAGTGAAACCATTTGTTTCCTCCTGATCCCCTTGTTCTACTGTTCCCCAGTTGTAGTGTAAGCTGTTGTGGCACTGCTTTGTTTAACTTTCTCTCCCAGTCTTGCTTCAGTGAGACTGAAGTGTATTTTCAGGCATGTCCATGCAGTTGTTCCTGTTCTACAGGAGGCTGTAGGGCTTCTGGGCCAGCAGCTGAAGTGCTTTTCTTGTTTCTAGTGAAAGGAGGTGTATTTAGATCAGATGAGGATCTGGCCAGACACCTGAGTAAACTTTCATTTGGTTTTGTAGCAAAACTCATTCTCACTGGCTGTAAGTTAGCCCAAGGGATCCCCTCTAAAATAGAAAAGAAAGGAGGGATCCTGATCCTCTCTCCAGATACGTACAGCTTTATATTTTTTTTATTGTTACTTTTTGGCAAGCTCTCTTGATTTACACCCATGCAATAACTCAGAATTTGGCCTCCAGCACTGGAATTGGTCCTGACATTATGGGCAGGCTCTGGCTGGCAGGTTCTCCCAGATGAAGGTGGATGCAGGCAAGCCATTGCCTCTGATCCCCCTGAACAGACATCCTAGGTATCAATGGGTGTGCTCAGGGACCACAGGCAGCCCTGTTCACATGCATTGTGTGAATCCTTGTGTGAGGCATCTCGCACTGCAGAAAATTCCTGGCTCCTGGAGGAGAGCCTTTCATGAGAGGCAAACAGCTTTGAATAATGAGGAGTCGCAGTGGTGAATGGCTTTCCACAGAACCAAACAGCTCAGACACCTTATCCCATGCTGGGACTCCAGAGCGCAGGAGGCTGAGGAGCTTCACTCAGCCCATTGCAATTCCCCTTAGCCCACCAAGGGGTGTTCCTTGGTGCACCAACAAAACGCGGGGTGCACCAATAAAACACGGGGCTGGTGATGCGCCCACCCCACGATTGTCTCGCTCGCACACGCTCACGTGCTGCGGTGTGGTCCAACAGCCGCCCCACCCCGCGCAGGCAGGAGAAGGACTTGCTGCGTAAGCAAAAGCTGGGAATTCTCACCGCTGTGCGCAGCACTCTGCGAGCGTTCCACTCCTGTTTGGGGAGAGCTTTTTTGTGTTTACCTGCAATTGCTGGTGCCAAAAGAAGCTAGAAAGGACAGCACTTGGCTCCTTTGATCTTCGTTCCTCCTGCATTTGGAGATGGCTGCACTCCTGGGCGTTAGACAGATCGTGCTCTGGTACCACTAACACTTTCTCTCTCGGCAGGACTCGGAATCACTGGACGGCTGCATTCAGAGTACGTTATCAGCACTCTACCCTCCATTTGAGGCCACCGCAGCCACTGTTCTGTGCCAAGTTTTTGAAGTGGTGGAGAAGACGTACCGTGGGGATGGACTGCACTACCTCATAGACTTCCTGATTCCAGCCAAGCACATCCTGCAGTGCATTCAGCAGGATGCCTGTGTGAGTACATCATGCTCTCTAAGGCCTGTGAAGGCTTTCTTGGAGAGTTTTCTTTCTGCTCTCATATGCAAAATGGCTGGCAAAAAGCACTGGAGTATGTATGGCAGCCTAGGTGGGAGGGCAGGCAGACAATTAGGAAACAGTTGAGAAACTGTTGTTGAAGCTTAACCCTTCAGAGATCAGCTGTGGAGCACAAACACCAAGGGCTTAAGTGAAGAGGTTTAGCGAGATGTTTGCTAGATGTGGCTGACTGGGGTGGCCTCTGACCCCAGCTGTTCCCTGGCCCTGTGGATGAAGCTGTCGGGCTCCCACCACTGGCAGGATGATGTGCGGGGTGAAATGCTGCCAGTCGGTGTTTTTCCCAGAACTTCAGCCCTCCTTTGATGGTTGCTGAAACAGTCACAAGGCTCGGTAGCCCCGAGGAGTCACGTTACATTTACTGCCAGAACGCGTCCAAGATTAATGTGCTTTACTGTTGGGAGTCTAAAATGTTAGAAACGATGAGTCAAACACCTCCATCAAAAAACTTGGCTCCAAGTCTGCAAGATGAAAAAAACCCAGCTGGCCCAAACAACCTAAAATGTGAGTTTGTTCTAATCTTTTTGTCTCTGAATGCAAAGGGGGGTGTGTGGCCAGGTTTTCAATTCAAGTCCTCATGGTAGAGGGTGAGGAATTTCTAGGAGGAGGAAAAACATGGAATAGAGGCTTAAATCATCAGTTACTCATTTGTTTCAAGCAAGTGAAATACTGGGGGGACAGACCCATCACATAGGATGGAATCATATGAGCTAGGCATCTTGAAAGTATGTTTTGGTGCAGTGTTTGTTGTCCCATATTGTCACCAGCCTCCAGCTTGGTGCCAACCATCTTTGTGAGTCGAGGAGGATGCAAAGTGGATGACCTTGCTGCTGTCTCCCACCCTGAACACTGTTATAGATGTTATTCCATCAGTATCTGTAATTGGAGCTTCTAATTCTATGGTGCATCGCGTGTTTTTCCCCTTTAAAGAAACAAAAGGCTTTTCGTTTGTACAAACTAGTAATTATTTCAAGACGTTTCACGGCTTTCCCCAAAACACCGCCCTCGCTCAAGGAGCCAAGGTAGCAATTTCCCCACTCCTCGAGATTCCGGCAGCTTCCGAGCGGCCAGCGGTGCCTTGGGCAGGTGAGGCGGCGAAGGGAAGGGAGGGAAAGCAGCAGTGAGCTGGGCCCGCAGTGCTGCTGTCGCAGAGGGGAGGTGTTCGGAGCGGGGGCTGAGGAACGGGCAGGAACGAGCGCGCACCCAGCGCGGCCCGCGCCGCCCTCGGGCCGCCACGGCTGGGACACGGGCAGGGCGGCAGGGCGGGCCTCGGCCGCGCCACAGCCAATGGGAGGACAGCGGGCCCTGCGGCAGCCAATAGTAGCGCGGGGAAGCCTTGACGGGCAGGGTGGCTGCGGTTGGGCTGTTGAAGGGCCGTTGGAGCACGAGGCGCAGGAGTGCTCGGCCGTGAGGCGGGAGAGGTGTGAGGGCAATGGGCGCTGGGCGCCCGCAGGAGGGAGAGAGGTGAGGGCAGTGGAAGTTCGGGGTACTGATGAGGGGAGTATGAGGGCAGTGGGCACTGGAGGAGCTCGGGATGCTGGTGGCCCACCTGGCTGACTTGGAGCATGGGCTCAGGTGACATTGAGGTGTGGGGGTGTCTGAGGTGTCCTGTGGATGGGGGAAACCTGCACGGTGGGGCTGCCCTACTTGTGTAGCACAGTCTGGGGAGGTGATGCAAAGGCACGAGTGGTGCTTGGAGGCCTGCGTGGCACTGCCTGGCCTGCCCTGTAGCTACATGTGGGGTTGGTTGACAGGCTCCTTTAGGGAGGGCTGCACAGGGCTTAGCATTAGGTACTGGAGGCTTTTGGTGAAGTGTGAAATGTTTGGGAGAGTGGTCAGCTCTTTCTTAAACTCTTTCTTATTTGATTGTGACCCTTTCTGTCTGTGACTTATGATTTTTTACTTCCAGAGTGGTAATACCCTCTTTAGAGTTGTGCCCAGGCTAGTCCATATTTTATTTAAAAATCTGCTTGTTTGATGTTTTAAATTTATTGTTATTTATGAAATTTATTTAATTTGTTGTGATCTCTTCTTCCCCAAACCTCCACTGTATGCCCCTTCATCTTTACAGTCTGAAATCACAGAGGATTTAGTAAGAGGTTTCCTACTAATTGCTTTTTGGAAGTCTTGCCTGCCTTTTAGAGAATATAAACAAAGGCAATACTTCCTCCTTAGTTTGTAGTTCAGCTGCTCCGTGTGAGCGTTTCCTAAACACACTAGAGGGAAGAGAATTAACTCCTGTCCGAATGACTACTGTAGAAAGTCTTGAGAGCACTAGATCTTTTGTCAGCCTCTGCAGTGACAAAAGTGTAAATGGCTTCGTGAAGTGTTAGACAAGTTAATGGCCTTCAGTTGGGTGTATTAAAATCATCAGCCTGTGTGTGATTCCTCAGGGACTGGAAGGGGTGTTCCAAGGGGGTCTGTCTCTGCTTAGCACAAAGTTAAAAAGCAGATTTTGCCTCTGGCTTTGAGATGACATCCTTAGCTAAATGGTCTCTTCCAGCTTAACTGTCCCTGTAGCTCTAGAAGATTCAACCTTTGTGCCATTTTTGTCATTTGGTACCCAGCTCTTTCCTCAGAGGCAGCTTTATTCCTGGCTGCAGCCACTGGGTGTAGAGGGTGTTCCTGGCACTCCTCTGATGAGCCTGGTTTGGCTCAGTAGTGTTTGGACATGAGAAAACCAAATCCTTGAGCCTCAAAATGAGATGTTAAAGGGACTGTAATAAGCCTCTTCACATAATACTCCTTTTGAAGGTGCATTTTGGAGCAGGAGCAGCATGAGGATGCTCTACTTCTAAAGTTCTAAAGCTCTGTAATGTTTAGGCTATTGTGGGACTTGTGTTCCTGCTCTGGATGTTACTCTGGCTCTTGATGCAGTTTAGACTGTGGCTTTATAGGGCTTTTCAGGAACTTCAATGCATTTTGGTTTTGCTGATTTTATTGCTAGGTTTTCTCTTTATGAGTCAGTAGGCAGTAAGCATCTAAGTAGTGGGGCTGAGTTTTTGAATTTCTTAATGTATGAATGGCCCTCCAGTGGGTTAGTCTGCATCCAAGTTTTAACAGAATCTCTATGTCAGGCATGTGCTGATGGAATTCAGCCTTATGCTTATGCTGCTGCTGATTGCGTCTTTCACTTTTCAGTCCTGTAAACTATTGTAGTTTGGGAATTGATCTTTGTCTGCCTCTTCTTCCCCTGAAAGATCCTTGGTACCGACCCTTGACCTTACTAAACTTACTAGGAGATACTCTAATGGGAGAGGAGGGGTTGGTGTGGTGCAATGGCACAGCCTTTTCTGGAAAACTGCAAATTGCTCTAGTTTAAAACTTATGTACAAAATACTTGATTTGGGCACTTTTGTAGGAGCCACAAGCTTTGTTGACCGAGGTGCTATGTGAGTCTTGAACTTGATACAGAAGTCTATGAAGTACCTGTAGCCTAAGACCTGCTGGAGTAAGAAGAAGTAGCTTGTGCGAAGTGCTGCAAGAGGTGGTCTTGGTTTGCAAAGTTTAACTGTATTGTGAATGAAAGGAACTTACTGATAGTGGCATCTGTGTCTTGCAGATCAGAAAGCCTGAGAATATCAGACTGCACAACTGAGCTGTGCCTTTGAGGGAAGTAGAAACAACTGTGTTAGCTTGTAGGGGTTTTTGGTTCTAACTTATTAGAAAGAGGAAAGAAGGGGAGGTGGGTCTGCTCTGAGTCAAGGTTAGAATAGAAAGGTAATACTAATATGATCCTTCAAGTAAATGAAAACTAAAGTAAGATTCAGTTTTGTAGTGTTACAGTGTTTAAGTACATCAGTAGGGCAGTAGCAGTACGTGAACAGAAGTAAAACTACTGTGACTGAACTTGACTATTTCAAAGAAATAGGACTGGCAGGTCTCCATCCTGGAATATGGAAGAAGTTACCATATAATGCCAAATGTCTGGTAACAGGGATTTTATTGAATCTGTTAAGTCAGGGCTAGTAACAAAATACAGAAAACAAGCTGAGCCTACAACATCGTGCACTGAGCAAGGACTGAATTAACTGACCCATGAAAAACTGAATAACGTTTTCATGTGGTTTGCTCCATGGCAGGTAGTGTCACACCAGCCTTTTTAATAAACCAGCTCTCTCTAGAGAGATAAGTTTTATTGTTTAATCTCTGCCATAAAGGATTTATTAGGTAGTCATATGGAAGATGAATTACTGTGTCAAAGGGATTGAGGTTTATGCAAGAATTGCAAGATGGCTACAAACTGGTGAAAGGGAGGGAGGATGTTGTAATGTGGGGAAAACAGAGTTGGAGGCAGGAGTGGTGAAACACTCAGTGCTTCTCATCCATGACCATGCCATGAAAAGTAAGAGTATGTATGGCACGTTTGTGGTGAAACCAGCCTGAGACGCACAAACAATCACCTGGAAGAGCAGGGTGATAAATGCATTGCATAAGATGAGCTCTAAAACTTTGTACTTAAATCTTTGTAACGGTCAACTCAGAGGGCAAGCATGATCCTCCACAAAGTGGCAGGCAGAGCTTCTGTTGTGAACTGGAGTTCATCAGTTTGAAAAGAAAAACAAGTGGGTGACTGTGTTACTGTAGGAGCATGACTGGAAGACAAGTGGGGTCTTAGCATTAGGAGATGGTTCTAGCACATTTGGGAAGTGCTGGTGCCATTATAGGCAGTGTTTTGCAATGCTTTGCACAACAAACAAATGTTTTTTAAGAAAATGAGATGAGCATTACAAAGGAGATACTTCAGGCACACCAAAGAGATGATGAAGGTAGACGTGCTAAAGTCATATGAAATGAGTTAATAAGTCTAAGCAGTGGGAACACATCCAGAGAAGACAGGGTTGAGGAGGAGGAATTACTGAATCTCAAGGATGATTTGGTTTTCCAAACCTGTGAGCAACTTTGCTTCAGGTGCAGGGAGAGTTAGAAATCTGGTGGGAATGAAGTTAAAGGTTGATGAACATACGAAAAGAAACTGCTTTATGCCAGTACCTGTTTCAAGGAACCAAACCAGGAAGTTCTTTTCAGTTCTCTGGTTTCTCTGCTGTATGGCAAAATATTTGAATTACTTGAATCTGAAGCCTTGTCATACAGAAAAAGATGGAATGAACTGTGGAATTGATGGCTTATATCATGGCTTAATTTAAATCTTACCCAAATAGAATCAAGTTCAAAGCACTGAAATTATTTTTTGAAGCTGTGATAAAGCTGTAAATAATTGAGTCAAGTCAGTTCAGCCATAAAACTTCAGTTCTTTTACTTGGGTAGGATTTGTCTGAGGCATAGCCTGAGTGCTGCTATGTTTTGGGAATGAGGAAATTGCTGGTATGTAAAGTGTGGTTCCTCGCAGCTTGCTCATGGCACTTGCTGCCTTCTTTCTCTGTGGCTCTGCTGTGCTTTCCTCATTTGCTGCTTCCTATCTCCTGTTTTGTCTTTGCAGTGTCTTCTTCCCTTCACTGGGAGGTTGCAGCCTCCCAGTGTAACTTGTGCCCACTGTTCTGCATAGGTGGTTTGTGTTGGTAGCTTTTCTTATTTCTGCTTTTTAATGAGAAGACCTTAGTGTGAAAGCCTGCCTACACCAGTAACCAAAGACCCTAAATTCATTTGTTTTAATGATCTCTCTTATTGAAAACCTTGAGCTGAGGTCTTTTTTGCTGGTGCTGAAAACACTTTCTCTTGTCTCCATAGGCTCCGTACTGTGGATTGCTGTTTCGTCATGCGGGCTGGCCGCTGTGTATTCAAGAGAAGATTGTAATCCAGCTAGCTCCCATTGACTGGCGAATCTTGAAGCCTGGTGATTTCTACCTGCAGGTGGTCCCCTCTCTGAAGAAGCCTCCACGAATTGTATTGAAATGTTTAGCAAGAGATAAGCATAATGTAGAAGAAGTGGTAATTCCAGAAGTTTCATATACCTCTATTTTTACGCTGGAATGGTTGACTACGTTCAATGGAGAGCGGATGGGCATAGCACTGGAAAATTGTTTACTGACCACTGATGACAAAATATTTCGTGTCCCTTGGGACAAAGTGGTTAATCCTGAATTTATAAATAAACCAAAAATAATTGAAAACAATATCATCTCTCCAGAAATAACAGAGGAACGTTCAATTTCGTGCCTCCCCACGGACCATACTGAGTGCAGTTCACCAGACCTGAGGTCTCAGTATCTGCAGGAACTAAGCCCAAATCAAGACAACCCTGTCATTAGCAGTAGAGCTCCGCAGTTAAATGAAGCTCTGGTCAATGGTGTCTGTACAAGTCCTGTGACTCAAGAGAACTTGACAAGTGACCTCGAAGGGGAGTACGTTGAGCTGGCAGAAGTTTCACTGCCCAGGTTTGGGCCACAAACAGGATCTGTAACCCAGTCACTGGCATTAAGTTATCTAACTCAGCCCAGGGCACGAGTGAATGAGTCTCAAGCCAAGCACAGGTTTATTGTCATACAAGACAGCAACTACTCCAAGAACTTAATTCAGTCAGCACTTATGCAGAAGGAGCACTGCCAAATGGACACTCTGAGCACTTCTACAGAAATTCTCAAAAATGTTACTCCATTGGAAGGCAGCAAAGTGATGGCACATGAAGAACTGTCTGCAGAATGTCAGCTGATACCGGCTGACCCTGGAAGTATGGGTGATGTCTTTCCTGTGGCTGAGTCTCCCGCTTGCCGCACAGAAGATTCAGCTGCAGAGCAGGAGGCTCACAGTGGACACTCGCTGGATTGGCGGAATGCACTGTGCAGCTACGGTGATGTGTGTGCTGGAGATGCTGTCAGCTGCAAAGCACAAGTGCCTGGTGCCCCTGGAAATATGGAGGGAGAAAGTGATGGACCTGGTGAAAATGCTGATGTTGAAACATTGGAGCAGAGCCCAGAAATGATTCTAGATGCTACTGCTGCTAAAGAGGAAGTGATGCTGGGAGTACACACAGAACCACTGACTAAGGGTCCAGAGGAGGATCCACTGATGGATGCTTCTCCTGTATCTGTCCTAGGGCCTTTGGGACCATGTTGCACACTAAAGGAAAGTTCTGATGTCTCTTGCCAGGGTGTCAGTGGAAGTGTTGAGTCAGTGCAGATCACTACATTGCCTGAGAATTCAGATGTGGGTGGGGAAAGAGGCTCTTCTTCAGGGAATATGGAAGATGTAAGTGCTTGCTGCAGCAATAATGAAGCAAATACCAGTTCTCCATTAAATCCTCCAGAAGAAAACCAAGGAAATGTAGATGAATTTGAGGTGGGAAGGAGAGACAGCCAAGAGGAAGTGAAAGAGTCTAAAGAAATGTCTACTGTAAATGAAAATCAGACTGGTCATAGTCAGTGTTCTGTGAAAGCTCCAGTGGATGGAACCTTGTCAGATGGCGAAGAGCAAGGGCATAAAAAGGATGAAGAAGCTGTACTACTCCAAACTGCCCTGTCAGCAGAGGGGAATCAGATGGCAGAACAATTGAATAACGGTGACTTGTTGGCTTCTGATGCACAAGAAGACAACTCAAGTCTGTTCAAAACCCAGAGGTCTGGAGGGAGGTTTGAGGAACCACAAAGACTGGAAAGCCATGGCTGTGAAACTGAAGAGAACTCTGTGCTGAACCTGGAGTGCGTTGCAGTTCAGGACTTGCAGGGACAGGTGGAGAACCAGGAGAGTTCTTACAGGGAAAGGTTGAAGGCTGCAGCCTCAAAACCACTGGAATCCATTGAAGAGGAACTGGAGGGTGGACCACTGTCCTCGGGACCTGCTGAGGGGCATACAGAGCCTACCACTCTGCACTCCCAGCCAGAGGCAGCTTCTGGGGCATCATCTCCTAAAGGTACAGCCATTGGATATTTGTTTGGTTGTGTTTGGTAACATGGATTGAATGCAAAGTCCTCAAGGAGTACTGCTTGGATACTGCTTATCAGGCAGGATTTGATAAATACGTCTGGGAGGGTTTGGGTTAAGTAGCACAAAATACTGGGAAATTACTAAATTGTCTTTTCTTTTTGTGGCATGAAATTAGCTTTCTCTTCACAGGTGGGTTTACTGTGGTATTTTGTTTAATAATTCTTTGCAAATTTACGTTGATACAGGACAAAGTTCCATTGGAAGAAGCTTTTAATTTCAGTTAATCTGACTGCTGGTGACCTCCTGCTACATTCATGACCTGCAGAATGTGTGAGGAGAGACTTGTCTAACTGTACAAGTCTTTCCTAGTTGAAAACTGGCTTTAGGAAGATGGCTGTGGCAAGAGGAAGCAGCAGTGGATGCCACATTAAAATACCAGCTCTGTAACATGACCTGAAGATCAACAAATGTATGTGCTGATAATGATTTAGGCAGCAAACTGCAGAGCTGAGGGATTCCCCCCTCTTCCCTGCCTTCCCCTCCGGCATGCTTTCTTCAGCTCGATTATGTTTCAAGTAGGAGCTGTTTAACTTGAGTGGGAGACCACAGAAATTAGGCATTTAACTTCAACTCAGATGGAATGTTCAAGCAAGTATTACCCAGATTTCTTGATGCTTGTGTTCCTAAGCTGTAGCTGTGCTACTTCAGGAGGAATTGAGAGGGCAATCCAGGTGTCTGCCTTTTGCACCAGACTGTAGGCAGGCAGTGTGTAACCGCATGGGCCCGGTGTGGGCTTTGCCCAGCTCTGCTGAGTCTGGAAAGCTGCAGCTCAGTATGCAGATCACACAGGGGAGCGGGTGTGCGGCGGGGGCGGGTGGAACATGCCATTCCAGTTCAACAGCTCTCATTCCCTGAGACCCCTGGCTAGGAAAATTACCCAGCTTGAAATGTTGGAGTGAGGACTCTTGAAAGGGTTGACGTACAGACCCATGTTGCTAAAGTGTGTTTGACCCTCTGGGGCACCAGATCCAGAGCTGCTTGTCTTGGGATGTGCTGCTGCTGTAATGCTTGTCCTGGTCCCAAATTATGTGGCCAAGAGCTGCACCATGATTCCATTTGACTGCACACATACCTGCTTCTCAAGTGTCCAAAAGTCACACTTTACCTGATGTCTTAGTGACCTCCTAATGGAGCTAAATTAGTGTCCATTGATTAAAACAAGATTTCATTAGCATTTGTATCAAACTAATTTAATTCCATAGTTGGGCAAGCCCAGGGTTGCCAGGCATTTCTGATACTTTTGAAGTGACAAGCATTTCTCTTCTGTGAAATGGAGGGTCAGCTCAAAAGTTGCTATTTCTGCAGTACACATCTCTCTGAGCATCTATCACCATAAGCAGAATAAAACCACAACAACTCCTGCCTGTCTGTGAGTCTTGGGGGATATATGGCAGGAAACCATGCTGTGGGTATCCATTCCCCTGGCCAAGCTGACTTGACTTCATGTTTGCTGAGGACCAGGCCTTGGAACACCTTGCCTGTGTTTAGTGCTGGGTGGACACCTTGTTCATGAGTCCAGTGGCTGCTTGTTCAGTGTTCCCATCTCTTCTGTCTAAAATTAGCCAGGTCCAGCTCATTCAAGCTTGTTCTCACTGGTCCAAAGAATAAATCCTCGCCACTGCTGGAGATTTCAGCAGTGATGGACCCCTCTGGGGTACACACGGAATTTGCTTTTAATGAAAGACGATACAAATGATTCTGGGGATCTGGCTGAAATAAGTGACATTCATGGCTCAAGTCTGCTGATGTTAAACTTGGGCATTGCAGTTTAAGAAAAAAGAAAACCTTGTTATCTCAAGGTTTGTAAAGCAAAAGAAACAACCTAAATTGCCAGGAAAACCACCCGAACTAACCAAATAAACTTTATGGCAAAGTGCAGCTCAAGTATCTGCTAATGCTGGCAGTATTTCTTAAACACTATAGTTGGCACTATAAAAAGCTTAATCTATTCAATTACATTTGATTGCTTTGAGATCCAAATAAGCCATCCTCTTATCTAGCCCCATTAAACCCTCAGAGATGTACTGATAATTCGGAGATAAAATTACAAAGCAAAGCAAATGTCCTACAAATGGCCTCTACTTTTCCAGCGATGCAGTTCTGTAGGTTAAATTCTGTGTCTTGCTGAGGTCATTTTGCTACTATGATTGGAAACTGTGGGGCTCTTGCCTAAGCTATAAATAACAGCAAATCTTAAGCTTTACTGGGTCAATTTAGCTCTGAAGTTCACACCTCAGCAGCACTGGGCAGAGGCACAGTTTGCTCTGTGTGAGGTGGAGGAGCTTGCTTGTTACAGCAGATATTGTAGATTATGTCAAAATACTTGTTCAGAACTGGGGCATCTGAGTTTGCTATGTCTGCAGGTTTTATCTTGTCACTTAACTCTCTCCCTTTCCTTCCATTCTCAGTGAGCTTATTTTGTGCACAAATAGGGTCTAACTTAGAAAGACTTAGATATAAATAGAAAAAAGCCTGAAGTCAAATGTGAACTGTTTTGAGTTGGTGGCTTAAAATTTACACTGGTTTCATTCACAGATAATGTGGCTGCTGTTTTTTCCTAATGAGTAACATCTAAATGAAAGTGGATTTTTAAATTTCACCGCTCTGGAAAGAATTCCTCTATTTTGTGGGTGGAAAATATCTTGATATTCAAGAAATAGGCTGAAAAGCCACACTGGGGCATATTCAGCAGCACCTGTTAGGGCGTTCTGTTCCTGGTCCCGGTTATTACCTGATGTTAGCATAGGTGATACTGGTGCTGGGGCAGTTTGCAGGGAAAATGCTAATGTCTCTTTGAAATGCACACAAGCAAATCCTCCTCTACCACTTCCTTAACCTCGGGGAAAGGTGGAACCTGCAAACATGGCAAATTCAGATGTCCCTGTTCTCAATTTGCTTTTAGATGTAATCCTCCGCATTCTACAATTTCCGCTTTGGTGAGTGCCTCCACCCCAGATTGCAAATAACAAACAGTGTGCTTGGGCCTGTTTGGGAGAGCTGGCATCTGCAGGTCTGAGCTGGGCTTCAGAAGCTCGGGGAAGAGTTTTGTTTGGGCAAGACATGCATAGTCTGGAGGTTGCGCAGCTTTAGTGAAGTTTCCCCAGGGCTGAAAAGCCCTGGTAGCTTGACTGTGTGTGGTGGGCTGAGCAAAATGCTTCTCTCCTACCTTTTGGTAGCTGCTACCTCATTCTTAAGAGATATCCAAGGCAGGACTGTCACGTATATTTATGTGTTTCTCTTGCCCTGGTGTGTAACCTATGTGGAACACAGCTATGTTCCATTTCTTGACCTCTTTAAATCTCACATTTTGGTCCTCTTTGCCAGGCCTTGCAGCTCATTGATAGGTGATTCCATGTTCTCCTAGAAAGTCTACCAGCTCTCAATGTGAAACCTTTGGGCACAACTTCCATGATTCTGTGATATTCAAGATAGCCTTTCTGCAGGGGATCAGTGCCCCTCTGAAATGCTGGTTCAGGAAGATGTTCAGTGTTGTCTGAAGTGGATGAGCTTTTGCAGCACTGGGAAGTGGAGGCTGAGGCAGCCCTAGGAACAGAGTGGAGCTCTGGTAGAGCCCAGAACTGGGCATAGCCCTGAAGCCATCACAGCAGCTTATGTGGCCAAATGCAGCAGATGCCAAGCTGGATCCCAGGGATGCTCCTCAACCAGGGGTGTTACCAGAGAGGAATGAGCAGCTATTCTGTCATGCTCTCAATGGTGTAGAGCCCAGGAGCTCCTCCTAGTTTCCCCCAATGTTGGATGGTTTGGTGCAGTGAGCCATGCTGCTCAGGGCACTTCTCTCATCCATTTTAGCAATTTTGAAAGCAGTTGGGGCTAAGCCTCAACCTGTAAATCTCCTTCACTGCTAAAACTTGTGTTGAAAGCCACTTCAAGGACTGCTTTGTTCCTGGTCCTGCTCTTTAATGAAGTATTGGAATCTGTTAGTAAATAAACTGAGTCAAGTGTCAACATTGTTGATGCAGCAGGAAGGTAGGATGGTTGAAGTAAATTTTAAATAGCAATTAAAATGTTTGACTTCATAGCAAGCAAATAAATATTCCACTCTTATTTTCCTGAAGAAAGGTTGATATTTTTTGTTGGTAGATACTGAAGTATCAGGATTTGTAGTGAAGTATAGCCTTTAATTTAGTGTTCTGCAAACACAGGAATAGCCTAGCTGTGTACTTAGGATGCTAAAGATCTATTACTGAAGATCTACTGTTACCTTCTAATTCTTGTGATGTTGGGAAATGGGGAACTATACTTCTTGCACAGTGGGTAGATACATTTTTTAATTCTTTCCAGATAATTTTACATGAAAATTGAAACTTGATAGAACTAGCCTTAGTTTCCATGTAATAGCCAAGATAATTAATTTTAGAATTAACTGATTCTGATAACTTGTACTGTAGAGCTGAGGTGTCACACAAAGGAAGCATTTTCTGCAGTTCTTGAGCAGGAGCTGGTTGGTGTAATCATCTTGTTCTTCAGGGTTTTTAAATAGGTTTTTGACTTTCACATGAAATGTTAATTAAAAAAGGCTGGACAAGGAGAACAATGTCTTTTTGGCTAATTCCAGCTGATTTGCCAGCCTCCAGTTGACTTACATATTCAGGAACTATTCTGAAAGTGGTATTGGGGGAGTAATTCTGTCCTGATGGAGTAGCCCTCCTTGACAGAGGCTGGTTTATCACTTCAGCATGCTCAGGCTGCTGGAGCTCAGCCAGGGACTTGCACTGTGCCAGACTTCCAGGCTGTGAGGAGACATGTACTGCTTGACAGGACTTTGACTACAGTAATCCCGATCTGAATTGAGCTTTTATACTTTGCAAACTTCACAATAAATTGGTTTCTTATTTTAGAATTACAGTAGTATTGATGTTATAACCAGTTTTGGAGTATGCATGCTGCTGGCTAAAGGGCTGGAGGAGCTGCAGAGTGCTGGGGCTGGGGGCACATCCCTCCCCAGTCTGGTATTTACCTGGGATCTCTTGGGTGAAACTCTGCTCAAGCTTCTGTTTGTTGCTTGTCTTACAGGGATGATTTCAGAAGAGACAGAAATGAGAAAGGAGGCAACTGGCACAGGTGTGGTGAAACCAGTGAGTAAAAGCAGTGCCCTGGAGGAAGCTTCACCACCTGTTACTCCCCCGACATCCCCAACTTCTGCAACTGCCTGGGGTGGTCAGTTTGCACCTACCATAGTCAAGGATGTGAACCCAGAAGTGCTCAGGAGTGGAGTTGCCTACTTGCCTGGTGAGTAGCTGAGCCAGAATGTGTCTTGGAAATGCAGTTTGTAGTAGGGCAATGGAGATGAGCCTCCTTTTGCAGCGCTGGAGACTGGAGCCAATTCTATTTGTTTCACCCCAAACCTCTTCAGAAGTTCCACTTCTTGAATCCTCTGAAGTTTCCGAATGGGCAGGACAGGAAGTAGAACTTCCATTAATGTTAATTTGCTCTCAGGAGTGTCAAAATGTTAACCAAGCATGTATGAGTCAGAAATGCCTGATCTATGGGCTCATACCAGGAGTTCAAAAAGAGCAAGAGTGAGGGTGCAGCTAATGATGGGCTGGTGGGCCTGACATCAGACCTGGTCAGAAGAATAGGAACTTGATTCACTTGGTAGATAATTAAAGGATAGGAACGTAGAAAATGCTCTTTGACAGTACTCTTGAAAACCAGTTTTATTCTTGGTAATTAGAAGTTTGGTTGATTAAATGTAGCCACATAGATATAATCGATTTTTAGAAAACATTTGATTTCATGACACATAGTGTTGAAAGGAATAATGCAGTGAAGTGGATGAGCAATGTGTAGGGTGAACAATAGCGTAGCTAAATAGCAGATGACAAAACCTAGCTATCAAGGGAGAACTTCCCAGAATTATTCTGCTGGAATTGGGTTGTAGGTCAAATGTTATTCAGTGTTTGCATCTGATAGAACAAGGAATATCAAATAGCTGCAGAAAAAAATTCTGCATGGGATGAATACTGGCAGAGGGGTGAACAAAGCTGAGGCTGTTGGACAGAGCAGCCAGGACTGCTTGGTGTACAGGCACCACACAAGACGTCTTTGTGTTTAACCAAACATGAAGTAAAGCAGAGGAAGTAAGATCTACCTCTAGTGAGAAGCAGCATTTGGCAGCTCTGTGTAAGGAGCCCCTGTGGGCTTGTCCTTTTAGAGCCAGCAAGAGGGTTGTTTAGTGTTGGGCAGGAGGAGCTGCATTTGATCAGCTCAGGGGCCACGTACAAGTTGAAAATTGGGCAGAGAGCCCAACCTCAGAGGAGAGGTCAGTGCAATGTGGAGGAATTGGGAAGGAGAGCAGAAAGGCAGCACAGGCATCTCCCAGGTGGTGCTGGGTTTGCAAGACCCGTTTTGACCTCAGATGTGTAGTGGGGAAGGAGATGAGTAGACAGGTTAAGACACTGATTTTCCACCTCTGTATACTTGTTGGTGATGCCTCTGAAGTAGTTTGGGCTGTATTTTAAAAGGAAATGGTAAATATTAGAGGTGGTGCAGAGAAAGGTGACAGCCCTTCCTTGTAACCAAACTGTGTCTCATGACAAGAGACTGGAAGGTTGTTTATATCATAGGATAATTGAGAAAGAGGTGAAATCACCTTTTTTGCCAGGAAGGAAGAAGGGAGTTGAAACTTTGCCAGTTTCTGGAAGAAGGTGAAATGGAAAACCAAGGGCAGGGCAGAGTAATGGTACGTTCATACATGTAACTTTGCATTAAGAGATGAATTGTTAAAACAAATTCCAAAGGAGGATTTTTAATCTTCTGGTCTGCTGATCAGCTTGGACATTTTTATGCTGTATATAACAGTCCAAAAAGTTACAGGATTAGAGAGAATCTTTCAGAGAAGCTCTCAGTCCATGCTGTTGCAGGAGCCTGACCATGTTACCTCACACTCACTTTGTCACAGACTCCTATCATGATGTACCATTGTTAAATGAGACAAAAACATTTGAATCTGTGATGAAGGGATATCTGATGCCCTTCAAATGCCCACAAGAAGCGAGGATTTGGTTTGATACTGCTTCCAAGAAAGTTTTTCTCTAAGGAAGGAATTGTGTTTCCTATAAAAGCACTATCAGATTTGATTGACCTCTCTGCCTTTTGGGATTTCAGTGGGGAATCCTCACACCTGAGGGAATGTACTCACAACTCAGTTAGGTGCTTTATGTTAGTCAGTGGTAATGATACAGTAATTAGAATAACTTTTATAATGAATGGTGAATAAGAGTAATTAATAAACTAGTAGCTGATGGAGTTAGCCAAAACTTCCAGGATAGTTTCAGTTCTGGATTATGCCACTGTTGAAGACCTAGCCCTGATGGCTCTGGTTGCTTTTTTGACATGGTCAGGCAATTCCCAGACTACTAGATGGAAGTTCAAGGTTTAATCAAATTCAGGTTATGCCCAACCTGCTTGATGGACAGATGTTGCTTCAGAGTTAAAAAACTTTTATTAAGTACACAGTAATTGATGGCTTTGGGTTTTTATTTTATTCTGTGATGGTCCCCTTATCTAATGAAATGAATTTTATTAATGAGCTTTTTCTAATTTCTTTCCATCTCTTTGATTATGCAGCATCCAGGCTACAGTATTTCAGGAGTATCCTGAATCACACTGATGATGAAAGATTTTTGTTAGCAGGAGAAAGCCTGTGTGACAGTTTTGGTCCCTGGGAGGGAGAAAGCCCTGCTTCAAAATGGTGTCCATCTGTGTCTGTGGCCCTTACCCGAGTCATGTCCTAGTGACAGATTGAGATCACACTGGGGCAGCTTTTCATGCTTGAGGCTGTCCATCTGTGTCTGTTTTACCTGTCAACTTGCATGCTTGTCCCTGGGATGGGGGAGAGACGTGGTCCAGGACAATATCTCCTGTGGTAGCAGCAGAGTTAAGGAGAGAAAGAAACAGATTTCTCTTAGTCTCTGGTTTTGTCTTGTACTTGGGATTTCTACCCCCCGCCCCCCCCATCCTTCTTATACAGTTTGTATGACAGGAGATGACTCCTGTTCTTGTGAATTACTTTACACAAAAGAGGTGTTGTCCCTCTTGTTCCCCAAATCACTTACCTTCCCAGTTGCTTGAGCAGGCTCCCTGCAGGTACTGCCTGATCTTGAGTCTCAGAGGCAGTTCTGGCTTTCCAAAGTGGTGTGTCCATCTGCTCTTTACCCTGCTTTTGCATCTGGAGCGGCGGGCTGGACATAATTCCAGAACTGGCACTGTTAGGTCCTTCTCTTCTTGTGATAAGCTGTGACTTTGGGCTTTTGGAAAATGGGTGGCAGAGAACTGGCTTCCTGTCCTTCCTGGCTAACTGAAGCAGAGGGATTTCTCCTTCTTCAGTGTATCTCAGCTCAGCTGGGTTGCCTATACTGTGCTGGATCTATTCTCTGGGCACTGAGCAAGCTCTGCACATAATGAAAGCCTGGCACTGCCTCTGCCCTTGTCAGAGCTGTAGGCAGGCAGGAGTGTGCTCCTGGAATGTTCTCTCTGCAGCCTCTGAGGAGGTTCTGTTGAATTATTTGTGTGATTTCCACCCCCTCCTCTTTTTACAGGTACGAGAGACAAATCGGGACGTGCAGTGGCCATAATAACAACAAGGAACACAGCCTGGTTAAACCCCCACTGCAATACCACTGAGCTTGTACGCCTTCTTCTGTACTTGCACAGCATCCCAAGGTTTGTGATGCTCTTGGGCAGACAGGGCAGACAGCTGCTGCCCTGTCCACTTTGCCTTTCAGGGAGGTGGGAATTGAGGCAGGAATGGAAGGAGGTTGATTTTATTGGCCTAGGAAATTGGTCCAGACAGTCCTGAAATTACACAGGTGGGAATCTCCTGCTAGGGTGAACAGGCTTGTGTTCAGCAATCACTTCACCTATTCTGTGCATGCTGTGTGCACATGATGTGATATAATTGGGTATGTACTGAATGTTTTCATGTGTACCATGAATCCAAGCCATTCTTGTTATCCTTCATCAGTTCACAAAATGCCATTTGGGAGCTATCATGGGGCAGTCATGCAGCAGCTCTGTGACAGTGTTGCGACATGATATTTTAGAGCCAGGCCTCCAAGCTAAAGGAAGGGAGGATTTGCAAGGGTTGAGAGTCTGCCTTGATGTCTGGCTGAAAATTGTGTTTGGAGTCTGCAGGCTGGAGTTTGCTGGAGCTTCTCTTCCTTTCAGTATGACAGACTCTTCCTTCCCAGCTCATCACTAAGTTGTAAAGCTGATAGTGATTTTTTTTTTTTTTTTGAGGCCTTTAAACCATTAATAAGGGGAGCAGGTTTAACCCATGAGAAACTCATACTTTGTCTCTTACGCTGCTTCCTCCAAATCTGATTCTGGATGAGATAGGCTTTGTGTCTGCTCCAGACTGGCTGCTCTTCTGAAACAGTGAGGCTGAAATCAAGCTTGTCCCTTAGCACAATTAGGAAGAACTGGTTTTGCATCAGCACCTTTTCCATCAGTGACACATATTCTAGGAACAGGAGAAATGGGAAATTTGGTGGAAGTCATAGAATCATATGGCAAAGGTAAAAACTGAGCAATCAGTTGGTGGTTTCAGTGTATATATTTTGTTTAGGAGAAGGTGGCCAGTTAGTTCCTGTTATTATGAAACCATAATATGTACTGTTTTTTCACCCTGCCCTGCCTACAGGTTCTGTTTCCATAGTCTTGTTAATTTTCATTGGTGACAAAGTTGACCTTTTTGTCTTTGTCCTTGCAGACCAGAATGTCAGGCTTTGGGTCTCACCGTTCTTGTGGATGCTCGTCGCTGTTCGCCCTTTCCTGCTCTCTTGAAGGTGTTCAGCACATTGCAGGTGAGCCTCAAGCTTGAGCAGATGAACACTGGCTGGCCTGCTGTCATGGTTGGGTGCTACATCTCCATCTGCTGATTATATCTCCATCTGCCACTTGGCTTGCAGTTGGCTTTGGGAGGTGGAGATATGCACCCAGCCCTGCTTTAGGAGGATGACCTGGACTTGCCAGACTGCAGACAAAGCAAGAAACCCAAGCAAGTCTGAGTTAGGGGAGAACACCCCTCCCCACCCCTCCAAATTTGCTTTCATCTCAGTGCTGAGAACAGCCCATACCCAAGTCTGAATGCTGTCATGAATTATCCTGCTTGGAGGTGTGCAGTGAGGGGCTGTGTGAAATGTGCAGGGATTTTTGCCTGCCACAGAGAAGGGAGGAAGAGAAGCCTTTGCCTGCTGCTGTGGGAAGGATGCTGTTTGCTGTGCCAGGTGGAAAAGCACGTGCAGCTGTTAATGTGGCCGTTGGTGAATGATTAGAATCGAATGTGCTGTAACTCTATATTGCTTCAGGTCAAAGGCTTTCATATCAGTCACTTGGGAAGCCAGTGGGTTGTGTTACCCCCCCTTCCCAGACAGAAACTATCTGCTGCTGTTAGGAAACCAGGGAGATGTAGTGATGACTGATCTTGTTTAAGCAGGTGTTCCTTTTAAATCAGAGCTTAGGTCTCAGGACTCAAACTCTGCAAACTGGAACGGGACAATGTTTTAATGAAGCTGATGTCTGTGGTTTATGTGCTTCAGTGCCACATCTGAGAGTTGAGTCTGACTCAGAGGTCTGTCCTCCTGCTTCCTGGGCTGGGTGGAGCTGTGAGCTCTATCAGCGTACTCATTCTCTGTGATGGAGTAATCTGGTGCCCTGCTCAGTTCTGCAGAGGTAACAAGCAAATATGTTCACTTTTATGCTGTGCCCACACAGCAGAGGGCTTGCTAAAGCTTTTGAGCATTTCACTGTCCATGTGAGTTGCATGGGAGTCTTAGTGGCCTGATTTGGAAATTAGTAATGTGTTCTGGCTGTTTCAATTCTCATAGAAGCATGGTAATAATGCCATTTTAACCTTAAGTTCACCCTCTGAAACGAGGGAGGGGGGAAGCTTTTTGCTGTGCTGTGATGGCTGTTTGGCTCTGAGCACCTCCTTATCAGGGTGGTGCTACAGTTCTTTAACAGAGTTTAATGTGTTGCAAGACAGATTGCTGGACCTAAGTGCGTGCTCCAGGTAACAGTGACTGACAGAGGCTGATTACTCTGCTTATGGTTTTTTGGTCCTTACACTGACTCTTCTGAAGATTCTGTAAAGGAGACCTGTTCAAGTAGCTCATCACCTAGTTATGGCACAAGAATAATCCCTGGCTTCTCTGAGCCTTTTGGAGATCCCTCAGCATTTACTCTGTGATCCCATGGCAATGTTCTACTCTGCTCTGGAGCAAGGATAGAGTAATACAGAAAACTGAGTGTAACTATAGTGAGGTAATCTAAGTGTTCCAGAATGCAGCAGGAAGTTTGTCCTGGAAGTGACTGCACTGAACAGCATCCTGCTTTTCTCAGCTCTGCTTGTCTTCTGAGATGCTCCTAAATGTAATGTAAAACTGTTTCAGTCTTTGGATTGCTCCGTCAGCGGTGGATGAAACTGAACTCTTTAGCTGTGTAAATTAAAAAATACATTGAAAAAGACTTGATCTCTTTGGAAATACAGTTTCTTCTTGAGTTGGAATACCTTGACTGTGCGTTATGCCTCTAAGGTTACAGAGCAGATCACCTCCTTGGGGTCCTTTCTGAAATCCCTTGCACATCTCAGTGTGTTTTATCTCTGGCAGACTGTCTCTAGAGCTCATTTCTGTGCTGTCCTGCACTCTCCTTACACATGATTTTACTTAATAGTTTCTGTGAAGCCTACTATGATAATGTGCTGGAATCTGTTAAATGTTGAGGTCCAGCACTGCTTGTTCAATTCTGAAGGGCTGTTTCCCTCTTGACCCAGGAGTGGGAAGCACTGCTTCACTGTGGGGAAGCACAGATCAGATGCGCTAATGCAGAGTCCCTTCCTGCTGGGATCTGTTAAACCTAGAGACTCCTGGGGAGCAAAGGTTCCTGGGTCAAGATCTGTCAGCCTGAGAAAATCTTCAACTTCTCCATCTTTCCAGAATGAATGCATGATTGGAATTAAGTGCTAGTAGACAACTTTGGGTGCTCACAGGTTAGTTTTCCCTACAGCACTGTGAGTCTGTCAGTTGCTCTGTCCAGAGCCACCTGGTAAACTGGTTCTCTCTTGAGGCTAGGGGCAGTTGCATTCTGTAAGAATTTTTTTCCTCTTGGAAATTTGAAATAATTTTTCTCTTGAAAATATTGGGTGGCTGGGAAATCTTTGTGTCCCAGACAGCAGCCAGAGCAGAGGGAGTGGGGCAGAAGAAAAAGCTGCTGCAGAGCTATCTCAGGAAGAAGCAGGAGGAACTCTGGCAGCTCTGTGCGGAGGTGAAGGGAAGTGCACAGTGTGTGCATGTTGCAGGAATAGATCAGTCTTGTTCCTGTGGGAAACTGCGTAATGATGCTTTGGAGCATGGATTTTTGCAGGGATAAATGCTGTAATGTTTGGTTACAGGTTGTCACCAGTAAGCTTTGTGCTGGGGGGTGCAGATCTTAAGAGGAACTTTGCTGCACAGAAGTGCTGGGCTGATCTCTTGCTCAGTGAGCAGGCAAGGCACGGACAGTGGAATGTGTGCCCTGCCTTCAGTGAGCAGGTATCTGTGGGATTTCCCTCTGCCTGAGTCTTAATAGAGTTGGATTCTTTTGAATTTCCCATATCAAATGCAAAGGCTTAATCCTATAATCGGCTGTTTGTGTGTTGATTGAGAAGAGTCAGTTTAGCATTTGAAAGCAGAGAAGTTGTGTGCAAACTTTTCCATTCAAGAGGTGTATTTGCATTCTCATTTAGTGCAGAAGCACAGAGGATTTTGGTCTCATGTTGAGGACCAGAGACCTCATGCTATTCCATTAGAGTGGTCACTTTGAGACTGACTGAGGTGCCTGGGGAATGACTCTGCCATCTGCACAAACATTCCTGGCAGCCTGTGCTTCAGACTGTGCCAGTGTTGTTAAGTCTGGCCATGGGTTTCCATTTGGAGCAGGAAGCCAGAAAACTGGAACTTGTCTGAGAAACACTGAAGAAAGTATCTAATTCTCTTTTAAAATAAAAATAATGAAAGGATCTGTATTTACCCTGGTGCTTTCTGAGCTCTTCTTGATGCCCCTCTATTCTATGCTGTCCACACTGTAGCTGTTTTTGGATGTGAGGAGTTCACTTAGATGTGTGGAGCTCTTGTTTCTTTGCTTTTATGTAGTTGGTTTTGTTAGCGAAGGTAGTAAGAGATTGTCCTTAAAGCTGCAGGAAAGCTTCCTGAAGTGGCATCCTGCTGTTCTCAGCTCTGCTTCTCTCCTGAGATGCTCCTGGTAAAGTGTTACAGTCTTTGGATTACTCCATCAGTGCTGGATGAGACTGACTTCACTGCAGCTGTTTAAATTAAAAAATATGGTGAAAAGTACTTGATTATTTTGGAAATACAATTCCTTGTTGAGTTGGAAAACCTTGAACTTTTCCCTTGACAGCTTTATTTGTGAATGGTTTTTCAGTTTCTATTTTCAGGAGTAACAAACAAATGAGTGTTTTGGCTATTGTGGTAACCTCTTGTTACACCATCACTACCTTTATCCCTCACTCAGACTGCACATTTCATGACTGTTGGCATAGGAGAGGGATTGTGTAAGAAAAGGTTTGTTTAGTACCATCATCAGCCTTGAAGCTGTGTCCAGTCGTCATCCTTCAGTACTTTATAGCAGAGAAATTCAGAGTTGCTGATACAGTTGTAGTATCTCCCCATCCTCTCTTCAGTATTTACCTAATGAGCCTAATTATGCAATAAATCTTTTTTGGCCTTTTGATCAGTGTTCAAAGAACAGTGAAAGTGTGAATAATTCACTTTGGAGAAATTTTAGATTATTTAGAAACCTCCCATGGTTTTGGAAGGTGTTTCAGTTGGGAGTTTTTTTGCTTCCTGTTTAAAAGGATTGTGGTTTAGGACTGGATGAGAGAAAGGTCTTTTTCCTCTGTTCGGAATCTCTGCTGCTGCTTTCTCTTGTAGAATTTGGGCTCCTTGAGTTGGCATTGTTTCTTTATTGCTGAGCTGGGCCCAGTGTCAGGTTAGGTCATTCAGTCTCTGTTGGTCCACTTCTCTCTGTACTCTGGCTCTTGTGCTCCTGGCAGATCTTTAACCCTACTCACTGCTGGAGCTGTTTATTTAAACAACTTTCCTTTGCTGTTGTGGCCTGCTGTGTGGCAGGTTCCTTGCAGCTCGAGCAACACCGGAAAGGATTTGTTGCTTGACAATTACTGAGATCTTTGCAGAGGCAAAGACCATGTAGGAGACATCAAAATGGGATGGCTCTTGTTTAATCATGTGACACAACAGCTTAAATAGCTCTTCTCCTTGCTTTCCTGGTCCAGGCATCACATATGTAGGGAGCCCTGTCTCCATGGTCTGGATCTGCCACATTTCTCTCTTCCTGCTGTTGCTCTCTGCCTGTTTCTCACTTCCCTGTAGAATGCTTCTATAATTGGAGAGCTGCTCCTGGATCACTGAGTTTGAACTACAGCTGCCAAACATCCCTTGTATTTGGAATTTCTGTCAGTTTAACAGTAGAAACAGGATGCAAGTACTTGACTGTAAATTGGCAGAAAGTAGAGACAAGACAATGTTTTTGGCACTGGGTTGGGGGTGGAGGGGGGAAAGCCACTTCCTTTTGGTTAGGTGAAGTGACCAGGTTAGTTATCAGGAAAAAACTTGGACACAGAACGTGGGTTTTTGTTGTTTTGTTTTTGGGTTTTTTGTTTTGGTTTGTTTTTCTTTTTAGTTCTTTTTTTCTTTCTTTCTTTTTTTTTTTCCCTTGACTCATTTCCCTGTGCAGAAGGCAGAGCTTCTTTAGTACAGCCAACACCTGACCTTTTCCATTGCTTCCTTAAATATTGCAGGACTAGATGATCTGAAGCAAACTACCTTAAAGACCATCACTTTGGTACTCTGTAGACCAGCCTTCTTTAATTTCTGGTGTCTGCCTTCCAGGCTTTGCAGATGCCTTTGTAGATGAATTTCGAACTTGTGTATGAACCTGGTGTGGTACATTCTCCTTAGTACCCAAGGCAGATCAGTAATGGATTTGTGCTCTGTTCTGTTGTAGGAAATGGATCCTCACTGTATTCATGGTGTATTAATTCTGGTTGAAAAAGATATGACATTTCGGATGGAGAAGCCACCAGCAGGACAGGTAATGGAACCATTTATCTGGGCTTTGCTGGGCCACTCTTGATACCCTTTATTTAACTCTCCAGACATCAAATTCCCTGACATTGATGTATGCTTATTCTCACATGAAATTTCTATAGGTGTCTTCTGTGTTTTGTGGTCGTGGTCTCTATGGGTGTGGTATTCTTTGGGTTGTAGTGTTTATGTGAGCTGAACAGATCTCTGTCATCTCTGTTTTATTGCCACATCCATCAGTGACATTTGCGCCACAATTACGTCAGTCTGCTGGGGACTCAAAACACAGGGGGTTTGTTGGGAGCATGGATAACTATATGGAGGAGCCCTGCACAATTAGCTAGAGATGCTTTTCATGTTCTCTCATTAACAAGAGGGGGAAATGCATGGTCAGGAAGAGGTGACATGCTAAATCCTGAACTCCGCCTTTGAAGGTGCTTGTTGCTTTCCTGGATTTTGCATCTCTTCTATTTCCTCTCCTCGTGCCTGCTGCTGCCAGTGGCTGAGAGACTTCTGCAAGAAGGGGGAGATGAGATGGGCATTTGTGTGACATTCCCTTTGTTGCTGAAATGTCTGGAAAGACCAACAGAAGGGAAAGTTACCACAGCATCACTGAACTCCCCCACTAGAAGTAAAACTGTCTTGGTATTCTACAGCTGTATGAGAAATGTAGGCTCCCAGCCACTCTGTGATGAGTGAACAGGGGATCAGACTTCATTGTAGTCCTCTCTCAGCTGCACCAAGACTGTAGCAAGCTACAAGAATGGACTGAAATTCTGTGTCTGCTGAAACTCTATAGGCCTCAGATTAGGCCAGGAGCTCCCTTTTGGCTCCTGTGGATGAAGATGTTGTGACAGGCATCAGGTTTGCTGTGTGTGTGGTGTGGTGGCCCAAAAGGCTAAAGAGTAACAAATGCTATTAGTCCATTTCCTTATTGCCCCCACGTGGAAGCATTTGGAGTCAGAATGGGGGGCTGCAGGCATGTACAAGCAGGGAGAGCTACAGAAGATATTAAACACATTGAACAAACACAAAGGGTGTAGGAGGGAACAGAGGAAAGGCACTTAAACACATGGGCATGCAGGAGGAATTGGAAGCATCATCACAATTTTGTGTGGAGGTAGAAACTTCACACTGCATGTGTGGGAGTTCAATGTCTGCACCTGAATTTGTGTGTCTGGGCTGGTTTCCATGTACCTGCAGGAGCACTTGTTGCTCTGGTGAGTGTAGAAATGCTTTGAGGTCCTGCAGACTTGCAGAAGGTAAGTTACCTGTGTCAAGATCCAAGAAACTCTTGGAGCAAATAGCTGCTGGTATGAGTGGAGAGATGAGGGCAGCACAGAGGCTGCTCTGTTGCTCTTTTCCAAGAAGTGAGATGGGGAAGATGGGGGCTGGATTTAACCTCCCAGATTCTCCAAACAGATGTAAATCACAGCACAACTGTGGGAACATAAGAGGGAGTTGCTCTGCTTACACCAGGAGGTACTGGCTCTGGAGAAGGCTGGATGCTTCCAGACTTCCATCACAGATGTTCTGCCTGGTGAAACAGCATGTTGTGGCCTGCATTCCTTCAGGGTTCACCCACTGAGCTGTTCAACAAGCTGCTCTAAGATTGAATTGTTGTTTTTTTTTCCCCTTCCTATTGTAGTTATATTGCAGCTACACACTGCATGCTGTGCTTCTGTGCAAGATGGATAAAGAAACTATGGATTCTGCCTTTTGTTAACCTTCCCCTCCTCCTCCAGTACTCACACCCTAATACAAGTGTGCTTTTTTCTTTTCCTTTCTATTTCTGTACAGTTTGAAGTTCTCACCTCCATGAAATCCCTCCATAAGCACATAGACAGCTCACAGCTGCCTCTAGAACTGGATGGGACCTTCCCATACTGCCACCAGGACTGGCTGAGCTTCCGCAGGGTGAGTAGGATGTCTTGTGTGCTTTGGTGTCTGAGAGAAGGAGTGGCATGGTAACAGATGGGAACAAGAGGAACCTGTCAACAGCTGAACCTACAATCATTAAAAGACAATGTTCCTGTAAAGCTGTGAATGCAAATGAATCTCTGGTATCAAAAAATTGATAATACTGTCTTCATAAGATGGGTACACACTGGTCTCTTGGTGTGACTGCAGGAGCTAAAATTTTAGGTTTTTACTCATCTGCTTGAACTGCATTAATTCTTTATATTCTTTCTTGCCTTCAAAATATGGTCAGATCTGAAATGGAATTATGTTTTGTTGTGATACACAGTGGCTCTTGAGTTAGATGGGAGGGCAGGCGTCTGAAACTGATCTCAGGAGAAGATGTTAGTATCATGTTGCCATTGGACTAACAATGAAAAACTTGAGTGTAATGAGTTAAATCGTTTTGGTTTTGGAGCAAGTTCACCAGATCAAGCTATTATCTCCTTGGTAATATCTGCAGTCCTTGCATTAGTGAGACTTGGAAGTTCTGGATAATCAGTTCAGAATTCTTCTTCTAAGAATATCTTTTACTTCCCAGCTGCAGGGTAGACTGCCAGAAGCCTGCAGAGGCAGCATCCATGGTACTAATACCCAGCTCTGTGTGTGCTTGTGCTGTGGAGGGAGCCTGAGTGCTGTCAACCATGTGCTTGTTGAATCTTTAAAAGCTCTATTGAGTTATTTGGCACACCAAGACTAGACAGGATTACATCTCTGTAAGTCTACACACAAGCTGGCTGTCTTCACATTGAGTTTGCTCACCCTGGTGGTTGACAGAGTTATCACCTCAGCTTCCAGAGGATCCAGTGGTCTTTTGGCTCTGACCTTGCTACCCAGAGTGCTGCGTGGTACAGTGCAACACTTGAAGCATATCAAGATGGCACTGATAACACCACTGTGGTGCTGGTGGCAGGCTTCAGAACATTTGGCATGTACCAAATGTTAATGTATTTTTTCCAAATTACTTTAGAACCCTTTTTTTTTTTTAAACTTTGATCTAAATGTACTTGTATGAACCTGTGCTGGTGCAGTAGAGGTACAGAGGCCTAATTTTGGTGCCCAGAATTGACTTTGAGAAGTTGAAGTTTATTTGGCAGTGATGAAGGAGAGAAACTTTTCAAGAAGTTATGGATTAGTTTAATGGACAGAGTTGAGATTACCTTGTGAGCTGAGGTACTCTGTGTGCAGAAGGGTAATTCTTGAAGGAAGGACCATAATGTCAGGCTACTTCTTGCCTTAGCATGTAAAGCATTACCAAAGGGAGTTTGTATGGGAATCATTCTGTATGGAATGCCTGTTTATACTGTGTGTGATAGTGACCCGTGTGCTCAGCTCCTTTAGCTCTGCAGCTATGTGGCAAACAGTATTTATTTCCTGTCTCAGTGATCTCACCTGCATCCTGCCTGCTAATCTGTCACTGCTGGCCCTGTTCCAGCACTCCAGGGGAGGAGGGAGTTCAATTCAGGAAAGATTCAAACAGCTGCTTTTTTGTTTTGTTTTAAACATGGTTATTTTGGGATAACTGTTTCTCCCTTCACGTGATTTAAGTGGCTGGAGGGTGGCATCTGACAGTTTTCAGGCTTTATATCACTAACTTTTCTAAAAAATAGTGCCTCATGAACCCTTATGAAATGTTTTGTCTTTTTTTGTTTGTTTTTCTCCCTACTTCCCCCCACCCTGAAGAGCGGAAGGATTTCAGATTTGTCCATAGGTTAATGTGCTTAATTTTGGAAGCTTTCCAGCTTCCTAATGTTTAATTTACACTACTTCTAGCATGAAATGATTTAAAGTAGAAAAATTCCAAGTACTTGTTTTATGTTTTGTTTCTCTGAAATTCATGCAGTGTGATTCATCTTCATGGAAAGTTACAAGAAATGCTAATAGAAGAATGTGAGACATAAGTGGACTGGGTTTTTTTTTCTGTAAAACATGATCCATCCAAACCATGAGTATGCAGGTTTCTAACGTCTGCATAGAGGCCTTGGTCTAGTGTGATGCATCTGAAACTTCTTATGGGCCTCTCTTCTTGCTGATACAGTCTCACTGAATGATCTAATTGAACCTTTGGATTAATTTGTTTGATCCTCTCTCATTTCTCTACTCCTAAGCTTCTGCAAGCTCAGAAGACTTTCCTGTCAGCCACGAGACAATAATCACTGCCTTGGTCTTTTCTTCTTGTAGAAGCTGGAATACTTGCTACTACGATGCCAGGGTGTTTGTGCCTTCCTTCAGGGAGCTATTAATAAAATGGAAAATGCAAAATTACCAGAAAAGGCTGAGGTAAGCATCTTGGATCAGAGGTGGACCTGAGACAGAAGAGAGCACAAGGTTGGATAGCTGCAGAAAAGCTGTAGCTTTGAATTTGCAAGCTGTAGTAGCAGGGTTTCCCAGTTCTTGTAGAAGCTAATCCAAATAAAGTGATAGAGGCTTCAGTGAGTTTGGAAGCAGATTGTCTGATGCCTCAGTGTCACCAAGGAGATCTCTCCAGCTGGGCTTGTTGCTGATGGGTGCTTGCTCCAGCACTGGGGTCCATTCCCAGCAGCTCCAGAGCTCTGTATCTGGAGATACACAAACTTTGGTGTGCCAGATCCAGAGCAGCTGCCTTGGGCTGTGCCACATGAGGTCAGCTTGAATGGCCTGGAATAAAATCAGGTGGCAGCTTAGTTCTGTGCTGTGGTTACAGCTTTGCTGCCTCCAGTACACAAGTTTGGAAGTGGGCAGGAAGGGGAAGGCACAAAGACCAAGCCTATGTGGTCACAAACTTTGTTTCTCTTAAGAAGCTGGTGTTCCCCTGACATAGTAGGGAATTGCTGCCAGCTCTGCACTGAGGGTCCCAATAGAAAATGATGAAGGATATGGTAGTGCCTTCCTGCACACATCTGTATATCCACAAACCCTTCACATTCATCTTGTCCCAAGGCTTGGAGCCATGCAGATCCAGGCTCTCAGAACAGTAGGAGCCAGGTGTGAGTGGGAAAAGAGGCTGGAAAACTTACTTCTTCTATGCCCAGCTAATGGATGGGAACAACAATGGTGGGAATTGGGTCACAATTTTAGCCTGGTGGGGAAGGTATCAGGAGCATAAGGAGCACAGTTTATCACTTTAGACTTGTCAGACTGGAGAGAAACAGCTGTTGGAGCCACAGCTCCGCTTTTCCTAGAGCAAACCCAGGTGAGATGTAGTTTGGGTGTGTTTTGGTTTAAGTGCTGCTTTTTGCCTGTTCCCTCACTGCCTGTAGGTTGCAGTAACTGATTTCCTCACTCTTGTGATCCCTCCAGGATGCAGCTGTGCTGCTGAGGAATTCAAGGCAGTTGATGAAGAACGTTCTTGAAGATGGAAGTTTGGTCAAGGTGCAGCAGGAGGGTGGAGCACTCCTGGCCAGACTGGGGAAAGAGGAGTCTTGTGTCACCCTTACCCAAGACTACAGGTGAGCCCCCAGAGTAGGAGATGGAGATGGGCAAAAGGCAGGCACTGGGAGTCTCCCTGAGGTGCCCCATCATTGGTGCAGGCTGGAGAAGAGCTTTGTGTAGCAAGGAATTATGCTGAAAACAGCAAAGGTGAAGAATGTAATGAATTTTACTCTTAACTTGTTTTCTTCTTCCCCAGTCAAAAAACTAGCCCAGGTGGCTTCACTTAGATGGTTCAACTTCCTTTTTCAAGCCAAATCAGGCTTATCTTCTGTAGTGGAGACAGAGCTGGATATTTTGGGTACCTGTAAAACACAAGCCTTAATTGATGATACCAGTGATGAATGGTTAGGTGCAGGCCATTATCGCTGTGTGATTTCCTAAGGCACTCCTTATGCAAGGGGATTTCCAAGGACTTTAGCTGTGAGGAATGCTTGCTGGCTGCAGCAGGCTCTGATCTCCTCACATATTGGTACAGTTTGCACAAACAAATACTCACTGCCCATTTGTGTGGTTGATATGAGAAGCAGGGACTGAGAGAGCCCAGCTGTTTGACATCCTCAGGGCATTGCACAACTTGTGTTTGTGCTGTTAAAACACCTGAAGCCTATCAGTATGAGAAGGCCTCTGTGCTATGTGCTGTGCAAACAACAAGGTGGAAAGGCAGCCTTTGCACCCAGGAGCTTCCAGCCCAGTGTGAGATAAGCGCTGGCATGTGGGTGCAGATGAGGGCGCAGGGGCTGGCAGGATGGTGTGGAATAGCTCTGTGCATCTGCAGCCTTGCTCTGGTTCAACTCTGTTGCCATCACAAACTGGGAGGTTTGAAGGGAGGGAATGAAGAGAAGATAACAAAGTAGTTATGGAGTATCTCAACCAAACACTGTGAAAAGAACATTTCTCTTTTAAAATTCAGCAAGTGGATGATAGTACAAGTTGCTACCTGTCACTGGAAGAAGAGGATCTACATTTTGGTGCAGAGAAGAGCAAGCTGTGTAACTGTTTCTGTTCCCTGCTTGCTGTGACTCCTGTCAAGAGCTCTGGCAGACTATGCAGACAGAGTTCTCTTGCTGAACTGGTGAAGTAATCTTGATGCAGTTTTGGATTGAATTGCTACAGTATAATCTTTTCATTCTCACATGACAGGAGAAGCACAATAATGCAGGTTTTTGTGCTTTGTTTTGTTTAGTTTTTAAATTATTATCTATTTCATTTTAAGCAACACAGCAACTTTAGAGTCCTAGGAGAATGGGGAGAATGTGCATGAGTTTTATGTTCTGTTTTGGTTTTAAGCTAAGCCTGTGTTTTTGTACAGGGAAATTATCAACTTTGAGACCTGATCTGACAGAACTCCTAAGGATAATTAACTGCTTTGATTACTTTAGCAAGGGCAGGGGTGGGGAGTACACACAGAATTCTTTGATTGTACAGTGTTTGAGTGCATGCTGAAGCTGTGTAGTATGATCTCTGCTTAATTCAGGTTATATTCATTGCCTGCCAGTGTGAAGGGAAACTGTATGCCATGGCTCAAATATATGTGGCTCTCTGAAGCTTGAGGAGTGTAAATGAATATAGCAGGAGAAAGTTATTCTTTTCTAGGCTGTGGAGTAGTTGCAGAAACTAAAATTCTAAAATTCATGCAGTATTTTAATTTTCATCTAACTTGGGGCAGAGGACTAAAGAAGTCCACTCTTTGTTGTTCCAGGATCCCTTCAAATGGGGAAGCAAGCTCTATAACTTGGCTAGAGAACTCTGTATAAGGCACTGGTGATTTTGGGTCCTCCAAGGCTTTGCACTTACTCCTTTCCTATCTGACTTGCAGATACCAAAGGTTCTAAGCTCTGCTAATACTGTAAAGGTTATGATTTTCAAGGCTTTAATAGATATGATCAAAACAGGGTAGAGACAAAATATTGGAATTGGCCAACTAAGCATGGAGTGGCTGTTGATGTATGTAGGTCCAATATTTGATTTCTAACTGGTGATGTGTGAAAAGTGAACAGGACTACCTTTGTGTGTGCACTCAGCAGGGTTTGTGGTACTGCTACTCTGAACTTTGAATCATGAAACCTTGATCAATGCTTAACAGCCTAATTCCACACCCATTCTCCCAATACTTGAAATAAATTATTTACAAAAAGCAAGTCAAATGGCTTTACTCTTCTAAGCCACCTTTTGGCTCTATCACGTGTCCCATTGTTGTCATTTTATGTCTTGTGTGGTGCAAAAGTCTGATAAAACAGAATCATGACTACCAGGACTTCTGAGTCATAAGTTGAGGCCAGTTATGAACAGGTGACTGTCTGAATGTGCAGGAATTACATATAAATAGAGAATGCAATTTTAAGAGCAGTTTCCTGGACTTTTGGCTCCACTTAATTAAAATATGCCAACTACAAGTGGAGAACTAAATTTGTGGTTTTTAAAATTTTTTTAAGAATAAAGATGACAAGTCCATCTGTATCTTCACCTTGGGATTAACCAAACAAGGCATTGACTTGCTTTTTTTTCCTAGCTGTCACAGATTTCTTTCTTGCTATTTTGTGGTTTCATGTGGAAAAAGAACACCAGGAGCTGGGAAGAATAGAGATGGATAAACCCTTCTGAAAGTGCCTGACCACAGGCTGGAGATAATAAGTTAAAACAGGCAGGGAAGCAGGCATGTACTCAGTGCAGTCAGATGTTATCTGCCAAATACCTTTCAAGAGCACATGGCAAACAAGAATTGCTTTAGTCTTTCTTTAGTAATGAAACTCTTCTTGTGGGATTGGTTGTGGAACCTTCTCTGCTTGCTCTGCCCTCCTGGAGAGCAGACATGCCCTTTGGAGCGTTTTGTAGCACAGAGCAGTGGGATCTCATTGCTGCTCAGGTCTGACCTGGGATTTGTGAGGCTTTGCCACAGTGCCAGTGCCACAGGTTCTTCCTGCAGAAGTTGAACTCATTCCATCATAGATGTGGGCATGCAGGAGGGATGTCTTGTGCTCCATCCATTTGTTTCTTGAACAGATGATTTAAGAGCTTCCAGGAGTCTCATCCTCAGATGCTATAGTACCACAGCACTGGCTTTGACCCATAACTGCTAACATTGTGAGCTGATCAGGAGACTTCATACTCCTTTCTCCACCAAGTACCACTATAAAAGATAGCCTTACCTTTCCAGCTGCTTATCCACAAAAGGAAAGACTTCTTCAAGCAGTCTGTCTGGAACTCTGCCTTTTCCCAACTTGGGAAGGAGGAGCTCAGTTACCAGAATACACATCCTGCAGGCAGCTCATTGCAGGGAGTTGGCTTAGGGGCTGTGGTGTGCTCAGCTGGTCTCTCTGAGATCTCCCACCTCCAGCAAGACCAGGCTGAATTTGGCCTGGAGTTGGTGTAGGTGTGGCACTGATGAGCCAGTGTCTTTGTGGTGCCTCTTTAAGTGCTGTAATGATAGGGCTGGCCACCTAGAGGTGCAGGGGGATTGCTGGAGGTGGCATTGCCACTTGCTCACTGTTGGTGGATTTAAAGGCAGCACATTTGCCTTCACACCATCCACTGTGCTGAGGGCTCAGTGCTTCTCCAGGTCTGTTAGCTGAACTCTTTGAGGTTTTGCTGTCCCAGTCTTTCTGGGGCTGAAATGCAGAGCTGTTAGCCTAGCTGAAGTTCCTCTTGGTAAATGTGGCCATATGGCACAGAGAGCTCCATCACTTCAGTGCTGTTAATACTTCCTTTTGTACTTTCAAACAGGAACTTTTTAAATAACCGTGATCTTTTTAGTAAGGTAGGTAGAGTTGGTTAGTAGGTGTAGCTTCGGCTTCTGGCTATCTAGTGTAGTGATAACTAGCCTGTAGCTTGCAGGCAACTCACTGAGCCAGCAGTGAAATGTGGACTAATGTATTGCTGCTTCTGTAGTGGATGTCAAAAACTTACAGTTTATGATGGAAATAGTATGATGGAAGTATCAGAGAAGCCAGGCAGCAGCAGTGGGAGCTCTTGCTGAAGTAGGGCTGTGATGTGGGGCTGGGCAGCAAGGCCAGGATCCTTTTAACCTGGTTTTTAGCCAGGTGTTTTTCACTGTTATTCTCATTATTGCTGCTCTTCCAGCATAGCCAAGAGCTGGAAACATGTGCCTAGGCAAGTGCCCAGTTAATGCCTTTTGTCCTGCACATGTGTTAGGAGTCACAAGTAAAGAAGGTATAACTATTTCATATGAATATATAGATGGTTTATACTAGTATAACCAGAATGAACTTGCAGGCTTTATCATGAACCCCTCTTCTCACTGTGGCACAGGAGTGGGATTGTGTCATGCTCTTCATGGTGATGGGCAAGATAATCCCAAGCCTAGAAGTGAGAGCTGAATGGAAAAAACCTCAGATGGTGAAGGAATGATCATGTTGAGTGCTTGGCTCTGTGCAACATGGAACCAGAAAAAGTTTAATCTCTTCCCTCAAGCTCTTCATCTGAAAAGAATCTGTGCTTGCAAGCTGTGAATAAGTATCTTATAAATAGATGGAGGAGTGAATTCTCCTTTGTTTGCAGAAGGCAGTATAGTTAGTCTCTGTATTTTGAGGGTGGAGTGGCTAGAGCCAAGAGCTGGTTTTGTGAGCTGGCTATTTTTAGTGTGGCTTGGTGATCTAGTTGGAAGCCCTGGGTGGGGACTTGAGCTATGCAGAGGTAATGGACAGTACAGAACAGACTTCCTGAGCCACAGCTGCCAGGTTCCTGGTAGTGGACCTGACTCAGTTAAAGTGTCAGGGTGATCTTACAGCTAAAAGCCTCCACAGTTCATGTTCTGGCTTCCACATGCATTACTGAGACTCTGGGTCTACTTGAAGCTGTGGCCAGTTAACGATGCAGTGGGGTGTAGCTGTGTGGTGCTACAGACCTTGTGTTTGTGGATCTTCAGCAAGATCTTGCTAGTAGAAACTCATGGGATATAACAAGGCGTGCATGTGCTGTTCTGCAAAGTGGCGTATGACCTCCCTGGATGTAAACCTGGATAATGTACAGGCTCTCTGCCCCCTGCCAAGGGACTGCACGGCACTGTCTGAAGCTTGGGTAGTCAGAGAGACTAAGCTGATCATCCAAAATGTGTAACAAGTTGGGAGCAAGGTTAGGGGAGAGATAGGTGTCTGGTGTCTGAGTCCCAGTTTGGGAAGACTGAGATGGGTGGACTTCTCAGTTTGTAAGGTACAGTGTGTGCATTGTCAAACTGACAGCTGCTGCCATAGGCTGGTGGTCATAGCCAGGCAACTTACACTGGGAAATCCTTCCTGGAGGCATTACTGTCTGCTGCCATCCCTTTTCTGCTTTAGAGATGTGTGTCTGCTGTGGCTCTGTGTGTTTGTACATGCTTCAGAAGGTGTTAATGCTTGTGTTCCTCTCACTGATGGCAGTTGAACTGGTGCCTGCTCATCTTTGTGCCTCTCTGGGAGCTTTGGAAGCCTCTCATGCTACCACTTTGCCACAGTGTGTCCTCCTGATGCGATCTGCCAGAGGCACCTTTGGTTGTAGGTTTCCATGTTCTTCCTGTGGACCTAATGCTAAAACCTTCATCTCGAGACAAGATGTATATACTCACTATACCTTTGAAGGTATGAAAAAAGGTGCTTAAATTATGGCCTCAAAGGCTGCCACGAGACGCCTCTGCGCTGTTGCTGGTGACACAGAAGGTGCTGATGAGCACTAAGCTTTTGGCCAAGCATGGGTGGCAGTGCTCTTCTCTGGCCTTATTTGTTTGTGTCAGGTGGAGGGAGGAGCACAGGGCCATGTTTCTACCCAAACACACACTGTGCTACTTGGTATTCATTTTGGTTACAGTCTAACCTGTTCCCTCTGTTTGCGTGGTAGTTTGAGCCTAGTAAAAAGCACTTACGCTCGCATTAAACAAATCTTGCTGCTCCGTGCATAAAGGAGAGTGGAGCTGGGGCTGTTGTCATTCTGAGTGCATGAAGTGCTGTGAGACGTCAGCTGTGGCATTTGCAGAGAGCTAAAAGATTGCAGAGTTCTGTCTAGGTAAGTTTTCATTGTCCTCTTGGGTTTTTTATGAGATTATTCCCCTCAGCTCCCTTTCTGGTTTTTTTTCTGCTGTCTTATGTCCTAAATCTTCTTGGATTCAGTGAGAATTCACCCAGAAGACTCCAGTTTTGCTTGCTCTTGTTTGCAATGCTTGTCATGCCAATAGGGCATTAGGTAATTAATGACACACTGTGTTTTATCTGTTTAAAAATATTATGGAAAAAATTGTGAAAAGTTTCCAGTATAGGATGTTAGCTGAACTGCCTGACATTCCTTCCTCAGCTCAGGCTATCCCACAAGCACCATTTTTTATATAACTATGTTGGGATAGATACTTCTGTTGCTGGGCTGGTTAATAGCACAATCCCTGCTATTATATGGATCATAGCCCTGGAAATGGGCAAAAGACGTGTCGGTGAAATAGGGATGTGGCTTTAAATGACAGTGTGTATATATTTGAGCAGGGCATCTTGAAAGCCTGGTGGCCCCAGCTTCAGGAACACAACTCTTAGACTGGTGCATTTGACAAGGATGTAAAGTATAAACATAAGCAAGTTAATGTACATTAGACAAGGTTTGGAGGTAGAAATTGCTTACAGCTGGTTGAAAACCACATCTTGAGGCTCAGTGTTCCCAGAATAGTGTTTCCAAATCCTATCCAAGGCTCTCCTGCACAGGGAACTTTCACCATAAACAGGATACTTGTTGGTTTGGGATTTCTTATGGCTTTTTTTTTTTCCAGTCAGTTTTAGGGATCTTACTGGGATTTAAAATCAACCAGCATCTGAACACAGTTTTATTGTAACTGAATGCAAGCCAGACAGGAGAAAGAAACAAAGGTCACATCTTGGGACTGTGTTTAAACACTCGTTTAACTGTCTGCATTGATCCCTTGACTTTTAAAGGAATTTCTGAGTGTATTTCTGCTAAAAACACATTTAAACAAACTGTGCTCGAGAAGAGAATTCTCTTGGCACTTGTGGTCTGCAGTGCGTTGTATTAATTGGATGGTTTGCTCCCAGGTCAGGTAACCTAGTGAGGAGGGATTCAGCCAGGTCTATGGTCTCGACCTCAGTGGGAACAGGCATCACACAGGCAACCACAGATTTGGTGTTTGAGCTCTGTGCCTTTGAAAAGACACCTCAGGGTTCTAGAAAATGTACCCAGTTCCTCAGATACTTTTCTCAGGGGATTGAAACCATCATGGCTATTTGTGTGCTGCAGAGAATAATTAGTTTATTTAGCTGTATCTGCTTTAGCTTTGCTCTGGCTAGCTTGAAATTTAACCTCAGCTGCTTGGGAAGCTCTCAGCTCAAAGAGCAGGACTGTGCATTTGAGGTTGTCCTCCTTTCATGGGATCATTATAAATATTGCACTTATGTAGGTTGCTACCAGAATGCAGTAATAACCAAGAATTTCTTGTCCTGCAAAATGTCCCTCAGGCAAACAGGACTGTCCCTGCTGACCTGGAAGGATTTCCAGAAGCATTGCTCAGGATGTTTTAAGTGGTTTGTAGGACACATGGTCTGGGTGATGTCTTTGGACTAATCCATCCTTTAAACCTCCTAGTTTCCAGATCCTATTAATTTTCTTCTAAAACCTGTAGGGACATCCATCCACAAGGGAAGTTCAGCACCAAGAGTGAAAGACTAGATGAGGCTGATGTTGTAATATTTGACTGTGTTCTTCTAAATTACAGAACAAATCAGATTAAGGATGTCTTCTTTTCCCATGACAAATTAGCTGTCCTATACTTTCCCAAACCCCATCAAATACTCTACCAAAATGTAGTATTTCCTTCCACCCGTGAGTTTTTGCCATTTTAAAATTGACCAAGGCTGGTCAGAGGATGAATTCCTGATTTCAGCCCTTTTGTTAGATCTGCTGTTCTTGCTGTTTGTCATAATAGTTCTTGAAGGGGCAGACAGTGCAGAATAGTGATGGTTCTGCTGCTCCCTTCCCTGTTTGCATCTCACTGACATTGGCAGGCATGGGTCAGGCAGCACCTGCTCTTTGATTCTGCTGGATGCTTCTTCTGTGGCCATCTATTTTTTGAAAACAAAACAGGTATTTTGCTTTGAAAACTAAAGTGTAACTCTCCAAGGCTGGCTTTTTTTGAAGAATGGATTGAGACAGAAATGGTCTTTCTAAATTATAGGTTTAAAATTACCCTACCATTATACAACAGCTTGGCACTTCTCCAGAAAACTGAAGACATTTGGAACCTTTTCCACTGAAATGATAATTGCCCAATGAAAACAGGATTTGGGGAAGCATAAACTTGACATCAAGCTAGTCCTTTTTGCTATAAATTATATTGACTCTGCACTATTGCAAAATTGCTTCTTGTGATTTGACCATGGAAGAATGTAGTGAAAGACTCTTATTACCACACTCCCATGTGCAGGGAAATTGCAATACATCCACACAAATCTGAGCTGAAACTTTCCACTGACTTCAAACAACTCTGCCGTTCGTACTCAGAGTTGCACAGGCCACTATTAAAATATCTTTAAAATCCTTAACAACCAGGTGTTTCCTTTGTGTGCCAAGATGGAAGTCACTTTTTTCTTCAACCAAATTTTCAATATTTGGTTTGTTTTGTCCAAGCTGCCTTGAAGGTTCTGAAGGACAGAAATTAAAAACTTCTGAGTCTAAAGCTGAAAAAAAAAAAAGATATTTGTGTGAAGTATCATTTTTCCCATAAAACTCCCTGTTTCAGGATATTATGGAGTTTACTAGTGTACTGGAAATCATTTAGGAAGTTTTTAAGATCTAGATCAACAAATGGGGGTGTGTGTGTGTGTAAATAGATAAACACATGTACAGAGGTTTGGGAGAACAGGCTTAATGCCTAGTGAATCTTTTCTGGGAGCACTGAAGTGCCCAAGTGAATTGAAAAAACAAGCTTTCCCATGGACTCTGAGTGGTTTCTTTGTTTGGCTCAGTTTGCCTACCTACTTTATACTGCAGCATGGAAAGGCTTATATTTTCCTCTGTGTAAGAGAGTAAAAGATGGATGTTAGTCAGAGAGCCTGTCTAGCTGGTAAAAGTGAACTGTCAGGGGCTGACAACATATGAATGGAGTTACCTTGGAGATGCAACAGAAGACCAACAACTAGACGTTGAGGTTTTAATGAATGCTTGCCAAGTGAGGCAGAACGTATGAAAACAGTGTGTCTGGTCCTGGAAACAAAGAGCTGAGGTTCTGGGATGCTGGAGGAACTCACAGAGGAGCAGGAATAGTGTAAAGCCACACCTGAAGTTGTTTGGGGACTCTGAACTCAGAGGAGCTGTTCGGAAACGTTTTTTCTGTGTGTGCTGTTTGCAGTCACTCAGGAAACCATTGGCAGGATGATGAGAAGGGGCAGCCTTAGAGTGGTGAATTGTGGCTGATAAGGACATCAATAGCCTGCTGCAAGCATTCACAGAGGAAAAAAAAATCACTTAAATGACAAGAGTAAGGGGTTTTGGCTTATATAACCCCAAACAGCCCAACTTACTGATAAGAATTCATTTCCAGCCTTATGAACTAAATTTTCTATCTAGTCCCTGCTTATAGCATAAACTCCCAAATGCATCCTAGACTGACTTCAGGTAAGTTTGAGATGCTTGTGGGTCAGTAAAGCAAAGATTTTCTGTCTGTGTCTTCAGTGGCAGAGTGTCACTTTTAGTACCATTGCATCAGCTGAGATAGGGGGAAGGTGACTGATGTGCATAGATGTGTAGATTCTGTACATTTGTAGCTGCTACATGATTTACTGAGATATGTATTTTACAATTGTGTCCAATGGGGCAAAGAGCTCACTTCTAAACTGGAGCTCCCTTCCACCTTCTGCAAAGGCACATAAAGGCTTGGTTGGATTGAGATCTTCAGAAGCAGGGTAACTCCTTCTGTGGGAGGAATGTGTGGGGCCAGAAGTATTGTTTGGGGTGAATTTTACTCTGTTCTTTAGTTGGGCACCAAGCAGCTCACTCAAGCCCCTTTTGCTGAAATGGGGTCCTTGGACTTTGGTTGGTGGGCTATCAGGAGTACTTTATTGCTGCAGTTTTGAATCTGACTTTCCCTGGTGGGGGGGTTTGCTGATCATAAGGCCAGCATTGGTCTCAAGTGGGCTCCAAGAGAATGGTCTTTTCCACAGTGGAAAAGCCTCTTTACACAGTGACCTTGTGGTACAGCTATTTCTGGTTAAAAAAACCCCTTGAAATGTGGGTTTTGGAAGCTTTTTTTTTTAATAATCACTTCCTATCCCTCTACCTTGAGGGTGATTCCCCCCCCCCCCCCCCCCCCAGTGTTGCAGTGTTGTCTTCAGGAAAACCAGTGTTTTGTGACTTTGGGAAGTGTGCTGTCTACTCTGCTAGAATCTGTAGTATTTATTAGCCCAGGTTGCTACTGGCTCCTGTCAAGGAAAACTACTCAGACTTAAAATAGTAGGGGGGTTGTTTCCTCTGGGTATGGAAAGGGGCAGGGTAGGACTCCCTGGCTCCTGTCCCCTAATCAGATCATACTCTGTGCTAGGTCACACAGTGCTAGAGCTGGAACCCTTGTGTCAGGTCCCTGTGCCATCAGGTGGCCCTCTGACAATACCATGTTAAGTACTGAAGCCATGGATGCTCACTTTGTCACTGGCTTGGGTGGACATAAGGACTTGTATTACAGAAAGGTCTAGCAGGTCAATCTGGCTTGCTAACAAGTGCCATCAAAGAAGTAGCATCAACACCAGAGTGATTTCCATGGAAGCTCAGGGAAAGGTTTGAAAAATATTTTGCCTCATGAGGGGGTAATTGAAAATGTTTGCATATAGCAGCATGGAATGCCTAAAGTTATAGGTGCTTGATTGTCTGTGCCAGTGGGAGGAAGTGTTTGCTGTATCCATGTGTTTTCCTGAGTGGATGAGAGCATTCATGCCAGCAGGGAATTCAACCCTGTGGGAGTAAGGCCAAAGGGTGTCTGTCTGTCTGGCCATGAGTATGCTGGAGACTTACTCAGAAAATGGGACTTGACAGATACGCTCTGCTGCACAAAACCAAACTGTATTAATGGTATTGCCAAATTTAACTTGCAGCCATCGTCCCAACTTTTTCTCATTAGCTGTCCCAGCTGTGTCACTGCTGCTGACTGGAACTTGCCTCCACAACCTGCTGTATAAACACTTTCCAGAGCTCAGCTTGGACAATGATTATTGACTCTGCTGCTGTGAGTTTCCTGGGTTGGCTCTGAGTCTGTCCATAAGAAAGGATTACAAAACAGAAGGCTCATATCATCACGGTTTGTTTATGGCGGTTTTGGGAAATGCCAGAGCAGTGCTACAGCTCAGATCTTTCCATTGAAGCCTGCAGATTCTCTGTAGAGAACCTGTCTGCTCTGCACTGCGGTAGCACTGATCTTAGTCCAGAAACTATTTGAGTATTTTTGGCTGCACTTTGGAGAAATTAGTTCAGTCTAATGGCATTTCAAAGAGGGAAAACAAAAGTATCTAAGAGCCTGAGGTTTGAGAAGTTGGCTGTTGCACACTGAGTGGAATTCTGAATGGAAAAATAGTGTGGATTTCTGATATGCAGAGCTAGTTGTCCAGACCTATGGCACTATCTCGTGTCAATGAAAACTACAGGATGACTGCTACTAAACACTCACATTTGGTTGCGTTTCATAGGTTCAAGACTGCCTGTAAAGCCAGACAGAAATAAACATGTATGCTGAATTGTTTTGAATTATATTCCACTGGCAATATTAGCTACCTACTTTGCAAGTATTTTAGATAAATTAAATAACATGATAAAAAAGCCATGCTCTAATAAGTCAGAAGGTTGTAAGATGATGACATGAAAATTGGTTTAGGATGGGTACAGGAGATGACCAGGCAGCTGAACATGCCAGTGCAGAGCACAGCTGAAGGAGGCTGTAGTGTTTTCTTGTAGCCGTCTCTTCAGTCCGTAATTGTAGGAGGGGAAATCTGGAAGCAAAAGAAATACAAGAAGAATAAGCTTGAATGCTCTTCTGTCTCCTGGATCCCAAGCCTGTGCTGGAGAGGTGTTGTACACATCTAAAAGGATCTTCCTAATACTAACCATCTTACCAAGACTGTGGTTGCAGCATCTGAGGGCACTGGGCTCTGTCCTGACCCCTCCATGCCTGCCTGTGTGCTGTGGACCAGGCTGGCAGGGAGAGTACCTCCTGGTGTTGCCTGTCTGGCTTTGGTCAGCACAGCTGCCTGTGGAAGGTAGGGAGCTCAAACTATGAATCTCTTCAGCACAGCACTGTAAAATCTGATTTCTCCTGGCACTGAGTTGTTGTATGCTTTGCATTTTTGTTTGGCTGGTGTAAATCCTGAGAGTAAGTGGGGCATCAGGCACTTAATATTGTTGTTGTCGCTCGAGAGAGATTTGCTTACTAGTGGTGGCTTATTTACCTAATTAAATTCAAATGATGGTTTTAGACGCTGAAACTGCTTGACCCTGTGTTTTGTGAAAATCCATTGATGCAACAATCTATGTTTATGAAAAGCTGAAAGTGTGAGAAAGACGGTAAATCTTGCGAGGAGCCTGGCTGGGAGAAGATGCTCTTGTCCTTCCTGCCAGGTTATCTGCATTGGGGTCAGAGTGGTGAATCATGGTAATGTGCAAGGAGCAGCAGTATTCTTTTCTGTTCTCCATATGCAGATGGCCAGTGTGGGTCCCATGGGGAGGGTGACTGGAGCACTGTTGTTGGCCAGGTGGTGTTTGCATGAAGCACATAATGCAAAAGCCTTGACCAGACCTGTGTCCCCTTGCAGAGATGCACTCGATGCTGCCAGCGTGCTTTATAATCAAGTTGATGAGGGCGTTCACCGACTGGTGATGCTGTCAAACAAGCGCATCCAGGAACTGGAGCTGGTGATGGAGTTCGAGAAAGTGGAAAAGTGTTTTAAGGAGGTAATGCCTACCTGTCAGTTCCAGTGACTGCTGTCCTCTAACTGTGTGTTCCACAGCAGGTACTGGGCCTGCTGATCTGTTGTGTGAAGGTGTACAGTGATGATTGATGCTTAAAAAGAACAACTGAACATAAAAATTTGAGATAGAGTTTCAGCAGTGCTGAGAATCAAGCCATTTATTTCTCTGGTATCTCTTGATGCCAGGTGAAAGTCTCGTGGCTTCTCTCTAGGTGTGGATCAGTCAAACCCCATAAATGTCTGTGAAGTGGCTCATAGGTAAGCAATGCAGTTGGAGGTTGGGTGTCTTTTTTGACCCTCTCAGCGAGCCTGTTGATGAGGCATTCTTCATACTTCATCTTGAGAAGCAGCAGAGTGATGACAAGCTGATAGTAAGTCTGCTTGTCCCCTTTGGGCTGTAGCTCCTGCAGGGTTTGCTGACATCCTGTTGCTGAATAACCCTGCCCCACACTGGCTGCCCATCCCTGTTATGTACTCTGTTGTTTAGATTCCTATGCTCTTCTCAGGTCCCTGATATCTGATAAGACCAGGCACACTCCTTCCCCTCCGGGTACAGCACCAGGCACACTCGGTTTGCCTCTGGGTGCAGCCCTCTATACAGGCTCCAGGAAGGGAACAGCCTCTTATCCTTAGCCCAAGAGCCATGCTCAACCTTCCACCCCCTGCACTTCTATGGAACCTTCAGCTTCCCTTTGTGTAGTGCTTGTTGAAACTCTTGACAGCCATGGGATAACTGAAGCAAACAGGGACTGGCTTTCAGAAAGACCTTTGAAACCTGTAGCCATGTTAATAGAGGACCTCAAAAAGTCATAAAGCAGCTCAGGTCTGAGCATCCCACAAGAGCTGATGAGTCCTTTCAGTGTTGCAGATCCCAGATGTTCCATGTTGCAGATCCCTAAGCCTGAACTCAGCTTTGAGGTTATGGAGTCACATGATCTCCTGTGCTGTAACTCATCAACAATGAGAAGTTTTTGTCTTTAAAAATCACTATTAGGATAAATTTCACCATTGTTCTTCTGGGATTCTGGGCTCCTCTTCTCTAATAGGAACTGGATTTGCAAAGGAGGCTATAGCCTACCTAGTGTTTTCACAGGCCAAGGTGGATCCAGGAGTTTTAATGACTTCCCATTTGGAGGTAGACACTTGGGCGCCTTGCAGGATGTGTTCAGGACAAGAAGTGTGTTGCAAGAACCTGGTAGAGACTCTTGTTAAACATACAGGTTCCTAATACCAAACAGAAATAAAAAGAGGCCCAAAAGTAAGCATTGCAACCTATTTCTGCTTTAAGCTGAACTTCATTTTTTTGTTGAATTGAGTAACACTCAATTGTTCCCAGCTTACTTTGCTTGTAGATCACCAATGATGGCAGCACCTGCTCCTGCTGTTAAGCCTGCCTGGGAGATCTATGCAGCAGCAGGGTGCCTCTCTGCAGTACTGGGAACCCACCACCATCTCCTCCTCTTGCCAGTGGGCTTGCTCCTTGTAACCTCACAGTCCACAGAACTAGGAGTTTGTCCTTGAGTATGAGGTTGAGTACTGGGATATGGATTTAGGTGACATAGGAAAACAGGATGCGTGGGCGTTAGGAAGCACTTAGTCTGTCCCTTCCCCCAGGTGCACCTATGCCTGGAGCATTACAGACAAGTTTAACAGCCTGTTTTTAAAACCTAGTGATGATGGAGATGCTGTGTTATCCTGCCTGGCCTCCTATGACTGCTTTGCTTTTAGGATGCTCTTGTTAGTCAGTTCTCTTCCCCTCTTTGAGGATATGGGCTGATAACTGCGGCAGTAGCTGGGCTCCACTGATGAGCATGCAGTTCCTCAGCTTTGCTGCTCAGCTTTGTGGAGAGCTGCCTTCAGAAAACCAGTAGCTGAGAGTCCCAGAGAACCATGAAACATTGCAGATAGGGAGAATCCATCCATACATTCACACTGACATAGTTCATGTCCTGCCAGTCAGAAAAGGGAAGTGATGTAGGAAATCTAGCAGTAAGGAGTTTTGATCCCAGCTGGGGATAACAATAATAATAGTCAGGCCAGTCTGCAGGTTGCAAAGCTTGCTTTAGACCATGGCTCACCCAAAACAGAGCCCAGGCAGCCACTTGTCCTGTTTATGCCTAAGGCTAGTGAGCAATAGCAGAGCTTTTCAATTACTCTGTAACCTGAAGTGGAAAAACTCCTAGCAGGAGGCTCAGACTGAAATGTCGGAGTTGGGGGGAGAAGTCTACACACATTCTTTCCAGTAATGAGATGACCAGCATTATGAGAGCAATTCCTTGCTCTTTCCACATGAAGGCCTACGTTGGTGAGTAGTACAGGGTGACTAACAAGCAGGGCTTATCCCTTTTCTTCTAGGTCAGCAGTTGGATTGAGAATGTTGGCAGAAAACGGCTAAAGGAAACCATCAACCTGGATGATTCTTTGGAGATGCTGCTTCAAACACAAAAGCAGTTCAAGGAGTTTGATCTTATTGCCAGTGTAAGTGTTGTTGGATGGGAAAATTACATTCTCCAGCATCTGAGTTGGTAGCATGTGTGTCTTGTATGTGCTCAGCCAAACACATGCTAAGAGGGTTCATTACCAAAGTGTGTGTCATTCCATCTCACTACATAGTATCCCTGCTCTCCTTTTGCAGACAAAGCCGCCAGCTCAACACTCAGTAGATGGCACTTACCAAGTCTTGAGGAAAATAACTACTAGGATGAAAGATGGATTTTTTTGTTCCTCCTTTGATGTGCTTGTAACACTGCCTTTTTCTGATCCTAATTGAGCCATGGTCTTGCTGTGTAGGCCTTTACAAGCTGCTGTGTGACGAGTGTAAATCATAAGAAGTCAGGCTTCAGAATTCTACTGTAAACAAAGACACCGCAGTGCATATGATTTGAACCTTAAAAACCTGACTAATTAGCCCTAGCTGTTAATGGCCTTGAAGACTACTTACTGTTGATTCCTGGTCTCTATCCTCATAAGCAATTCCTTTTTGTTTTCAGGAATATTGCAGAAGGGGTCAGGAAGCATTAAAGAAGATGAATCAGTGGGAAGACTTTTCGTTTGTGGATGTGCATTCTTACAGGATAAAGCTGCAGACCTATGAAGATCAGCTGGAGGAGTTCTGCACCCAGCTAGATGAAACGAGGCACCGAGTCTGTGAAACAGTCAGGCTGTATGAATTCTTTGACAAGGTAAGACAAGGCATCTGCTGCACAGAGGAAGATGTAAAAAGTCTGCTTGGACTCAGTCCAGTGCTGGATTGTTTATGAAAGCTGTGAAATGTAGTATTTGCCCCATCAAGGGAGCTGGATCTATAACCTGTAGCAGTCCCCTCATGCTTATGTGTCAGCAGTGAATTTTTTCAAGTCCGTATGTGGGAGAAGGAGTGGGTGTGTCTTCCAGAAAATGTCCACATCTGTTAAGTATAGACGTTTTCTGCTCTCTGAGCTGGAGCTTTTTAACCCCTTTCATGGCCACAGTGGATGGAAGGATGATGGCAGTGCTGGCTCTGATGACAAGGGCCAAGATATGCGCTGATTGTGTCCAGTCTTGGCCACCAACGCAGGGTAGGCTGGCTGTATTTTCCTGCTATATCCTTACACACTGGCAAATTCAGCCTGTTGACCCATCAGGAGTAACACCCTGCTCTTCAGTCCTAAATACAGCCCAACTCCTCCCATGTGGAGGCCTGCATGAGGAAAGGGAGCGCCAGACAGGAGAGGTGGATAATGTGGCTGAGGGAACAAGGGATCCCTGGATCATCACAGGGATCTGGGAAGCAGGAGGAGAGGATGTGTGTGGTGACTGTTCTGAGTGCCTGACCTTCCCACCTGTTTGGTTTAGTGCAGATCCACCCATTTAGCAGATCTGCAGTTGGATTTGGTGTTCTTTAATTTCTAAAGTTGCAATGAATAGGCAGTAGGATCTTCTAAGTGCATTTTAAAATACAACTTTGGCAAAAACAGAAGGCCAGGAAGTCTGTGCTCCATTTATTCCACACTTGTACAAACATTGGGTATTGAAGTTCTCAAATTCCAGAAAGAATAGAGACTAAAAGTTAAGCTGTACCAGATGTAGGTGCCACTTAGTTGCTGTCTCTGAGCTGCGTTGGCAGCCAGAAGTGCTCAGGGGAGGAGGGAGGAAATTCAACTAAACATGAAAATGTGGAAAAGCATCCTATTTGAGGCAAAAAAGTGTAGAAGGCAGCCCAGAACACTGCTGTCAGGGCAGTGAGGATTGAGTTTGGTGATGCTCTGCAGGTCTGCTCTGGCTCATCTCTGCAGTCTACTGGCAGGTGGGGGACCCTCTTGCTGTGGAAATATGTAATTTTTTTTTCACCCCAATGGAGAGAGAAGTGCCTCCCATGCCATAGGAGAATGGCAAGAACCTGTGCTTTCCTACCTCACTGAATAGAGATGTTTCAGGGACTGGTCTGGTACTTGAACACCCCTTGCCACCATGGGGGATTCTGGGAAGGGTTTTCTCATGTTTCTTCTGATAAATTGAGGCACACAAAACCACCAAGCCCTGCTTGGCATATTGACAATTCTGCAGCCAAGCCAAACATTGGTCATACGTGAACCCGTCCAGCCAGAGCTGGAAGTCTCTGGAGCACAAATGTAGACTGTAGCACATGATCATTGAACGATACAATGTTTTGAGCCTGAAGGGTTTTTAAAGGAATCATCCAGTTCCAACTTCCCTGGTACAGGCAGGGATGACACCCACTAGACCAGGCTGCTACAAGCCCCCATCCTGGCTTTGAACACCTACAGGGATGGGGTGACCACAGCTGCTCTGAATAACCTATGCTAGGGCTTCACCACCCTCACAGGGAAGAATTTCTTCCTAGTATCCAATCTAATCCTGCCTTTTACTCCATGCCCTTGTCCCAAGTCCCTCTCCAACTCTCTTGGAGCCCCTTCAGGTTCTGCAAGGTCTCCCTAAAGCTTCCAGGCTGCTCAGTGCTCTGTTCAGGCATGGAAATTACATTGTGCTGCTAGCTCTTGGGCTGCCAGGATAGCTGGACATGACTCTATAGCAGTGTGTTCCTCCACAGCTTCAAAGCCTTTTCAGGGCCAGGTCATTTCTAGGGACACAAATGCTACATAGATCCCAACAGTGACCCATTAATTTTCTGAGGGCATTAGAGCTTCTTTTTGGTAGATGAACTCCAGGATGTAGTCCTTGGCAGCAGCAGCAGCCCTCTTGGTTGTGCCTTTCATGCTGCACAGCCCCAGTGAAAATAAAACTATAGTGGCACAGTGTGTTTGCACACTGCTCAGTTTGGAGGAGAGGCAGCTGTCTCAGAGAGGGAGGAGGAGTTTGATCTCACTGGTTTCAGTAGAGCTATAAACAATTCTGGTGGTGTAAATATACCATGTGTGTATTGTGAACCAGTGGCCAACTGAAACCAGGAGTGTAGGGGGATACATCCTGCAGCTGTAGGTTCAGTGCAGAAATTGTTGCACAGCATGAAAGATCTTTCAGTACCTGTGAGTTTAATCTTGATCTCCAGAGTGCTTTCTGCCTTCCCAAAGCAAAGTTAGTGGCATGGTCTGGGTGGTGGGGGATAAGCAGAAGATTTTATCTAAACTGATTTCACCATCTTCTGATACTGTGCTGCTTTTGACCTTCCTGTGGTGATGTTGTCAGTGCCTGCCTAACCCCCTTCTCTCTTCCCTGATATCTGAGGGGATATGATACCTATAGCAGGAGTCTACAATAAGCAATGTCCTTGATTTTCTCCTTCTCGTAAGGAGCCTGCAGAGTGCCAAACCCCAGGATTTGGGGAAGAAGCCCAAGGATGCGTAAGCAGTGTACGCTATGGTAATGAGCTGGCAAGCTTGGATCTCCAGACATCTCAGCATGAACCAAGGGAGTGGAGCACCCACCTCAGAGATCATGGTGTTCATCTGTCTCGTACCTCACTGCCTACTGGGAATGGGAGGCTCTGTTGTGCCCGCCCTCCTGCATGGCACATGGTGGGCAAGTGTTTTGTAGGGCACTGCCTGTGGCTGCCAGACAGGCTGTGGGACAAGACAGCATAACCCCATATGCCCCATCAAGATGCTGTACTATGTTTTTTCACTGCTTGGCAGTTCCTGAAGGTCTGTCAGAGCTCCTTGCAATGAGGCAGGCTGAGCTGGGCCAGACCACATAGAGCTTGCACATGGGCTGGCAGGGTTCCCTCCACAAAGACATAACTGGTGCCAAGCTGGATGTTTCCATTTGTCCCCACTTCCTTTGTGGCAGTAGCCCTTGGTGCCTGACAGGGGGTGAATGATGGCTGGGCTGAGGCAGGAGGAGTAGGGAAGGAATCTGACTTCCCCACCTCTGGCTGTGGGCTGGAGGATTGTTTTTCAGTACCACAAAGTCAGTGTGGGCATATTCGGGGACCTGTCATCTCCCCGTGGCTTCAAGCCTGGTTTGGCCGCTGTCCCTTGTTTACTCAGTTCCAAGACTGCACTGGGATCTGGCACCATACAGTGCTTTGGGGAAAAACTGTGCAGCTGAACAAGGAAGGGTATGTATGGTGTACCAAAAGCATTGATGTGTGTTTTGTTCTGGGGTTCCTGCAAGGACAGTCCCCAGTATCCTTTTCTCCTGCTCTCTATCCTGGCTTCACAATAACACTGCCATAGGTACACCATCAAGACCGGGAGCAGCCACAGCAAGTCTTCCTCTCCTTGTTTATCTCATTAGCCTTCATATTTTTTCCTTCCTTAAGCTCTCTCTGGGTGAATTATATCCCCGAACACTTTTAAATCCCATGCTGTTGACTTTACCATAAGTGAAGTGCAGGTTACCTGGACTGCAGTTTTGAAATGGCCCATGTAGGAGCCATGTGCCCTGTCAGGACTGAGTACCTTACTTACAGCAGCATGGCCAGTGAACCAGAGCTCACAGGACAGTCTCTACCAGGTCTGGGATGACAACCAGTCCTGCTGAAGGTTGGGAGTGAAGGTGTGTGATCGTTGCTGCACAAATGGAAGAAAGCACTGATCCAACCAGAACAGGCAGTGTCCCATTGCAGCCTCAGCACCTGCATACCCTGTGGCCTGTGGTGATGTGGAGCCCAGAGCTGAATTGTCTGTATCATTACAGGAGGGCCTGAGGCAGCTCCAGGGGCTTTTTCCTGCTTCTCAGGATGTTGTGCAAGGTGGTGCCTCACTGGTGCTCAGGGAAAGTATGGTCATTCCCCTGCCATAGCTTGTGAGTCTCTTGCAGCTTGAGCCCTTGCCTTATGATTGCTTTCTGAGGAAAACTGTTCAGCTTCAGTTCCCACTGCTTGGGTTTGGTGGGGCAAGGTGGGTTGAGAAATTGTAGTGTTTCCCATAGTGGGATTTCTTGGAGCTCTGTTCCACAAGCGATTCCTTCTGTGGTGTTCTCTGTCTGCCTGCCTTGGATCTTTTCTGTCAAAGGACCCCTGACCATCAGCCTCTGTTGATTCTTGTTCCTCCTTTGTCCGTCTTTTTTTCTGCTGTGCACAAGGAGCTGCTGCTTCTGACCTCTGCTTGGAGTGGGCAGAATATTCCCCGACCCCTCTCCATCTGTGTTTTCATCTCCAGGAATGGGTTACCTGTGTTCATGGGTGGATCTGCCCCCACAGTGGGTTCTCCTGTGCTTTCCTCCTCAGCTACTTTGTTCTTTGTGGCTTAGAAAACAAAGCCTTTGGCAAGTGAAGGAGGTGCCTGCCCTTCCTGGGGGAGGGCCAGCTGGCCTGCATTTGATTATGGCAGTGCCTCCTCATCCCTCCCCATTGTCCTTGCTGCTGTAGGAATGCCAGCCTTTTTGCGCTCCATCCCGTGAGCAAGTGTTGCTGCTCTGGGGCCCAAAGAGGGGCTGGGGCTCTTCTTCCCATCGCTCTCGCCTCTTTGCACATCTCCATGCACCTTTCCCTCCAAGTCGCAATCGCCCCATCCCGGCTCCAGCAGCAGACGGACACAGCAAACCCTCTTGTAAGTACCAAGTGCGTGCACCCCGGCTGATGCATGAGCTGTATTGATATTGTTTGGAAACAATGTAGAGAAGGCTTTTCACTCGGTTGCTTGTGCGTGTCTCTGTGCATCCAGCATGAATCAGAGTGCTTTGTGTGCAGCTTTTGTGCGCTCAGACAGAACTCCAGGCTGTGGGCATCTTTGCATGGTCCCTCTGAATCCCAGGGCTGTGCTGTGTGTAGTAGAGCAGAGCCTGTCCTCCCTTCTCTTTATTAGAAGTTACTGCATGATCATTTCAGTGGGCATAATTTACCTGCAGCTACAAGTTGCTGCAAGGATTGGGTGCTGCAGGCTGGATGTATGTGCAGGGCGGGTGGTACCTCTCAGCCTCCAGGACTTCTGTCAAATGTGGGCAGCACAGGAGGGGGCTGCTCTCCTGGACTGTTCCAAAGTTTGCTGGGTTCCTGCTCCCCAGGTGACTGAGACCTGCTGGCACAGTACTCCCAGCTTCCAGAGATGGATCTCACCTTAGATTTGTCAGGAGAAATCCAGAGTATGCTGAATAAGTTGCCTTCCAAAAATGTTATCTCTGACTTCTCCCCAAAAGTTCCGGAAAGGAGACCTGCTGATACCTTGTTTTTTGCTGTGTTTCATTTTTGATTATGTACCAGATACAATTTTGCAGATGATAATTTTGAGGGGAAAAAAGTCCCTTCCAGGTGATAAGTTATTGATGTTTCTTTTTTTCTTAGCCTTTGATGAAAAAAGGGAGGTTGTGAATGCTGATCTATGGGAAGCTGGAAAGGATCCTGGTGTCTGCAACCTAAAACTGTGATTTTTCAGTAGCAGGCTGTTTGGCACAGTTTGAGAAGTAATTTTACTGAAAGGCTGCTATGATTCCTTGCTCTGGGAATGTGCTTGGAGAAGTGCAGAGTAGAGCTTAGCACCAAAGTGGAAAAAAGGACATTTGACATGTCCTTATTGTAGTGTACTTAATGTAAACAGAGACATAGATCCCTGTGCCATGATGCTGCCAGCAGTTCTGCACAGGTCAGAACATGGTTTTGCCCCCCAAGCATCTTGGAGCAAATGAGATTTTGCTGTGGTTTTGTAATAAAGTCCCTGGGACTTAACATGCACTAATTTCTCTCTCCTCTTCTGTGCAGAGATTGGCTTTGCTTTTCTGGGGATGGTCTGCACAGCATTCCCAAATAATAGTTTTCATCTTGTTACTGATGCAAGTTCTTAGGATTATGAAAGAAGATAGAAAAGGCATGGGAGAGGAATATTTTCTGTGCTGTTTTAGGGGAAGCCCCTGTTGTCTGGCTTCAGCATTGTCTGACAGCAGCTGTCTCATCTCTCTTTCTCTCTCCTTCCTCAGTTATGCCTGTAAAGTCGTGCCCCTAGACAGACATCTTGTCTGATTTGTTCTCCTATTTCAGGGGTGTCCTTTTTCATGCACAGCCTGAAGCAGTTGGGGGAATGAGCCTTGAGGAAAATCGATCCTCTGGCAGAGTTCATGCAAGGTTAATGCGTGAAATCTCTCCCCTCTCCTTCCTGCCAGGTTTTTGCTGGAGAAATCTTCTTGCAAGGTTAAAAAGTGTCTAGTGTTTACTTTCCTATCAAAGTGTATTTATGCATTAGAAAGTTTCTGCTTTGCCTTGGAGATAGCCCTCTTTCACAAACAAGAACTCCTGAACACTTAAATCTGATCTGCTCCAGATCAGTTTTTCTGTCTCGCAAAACTAGTGCTTTGCAAATTGTTCTGTCTTAGAAATTCTTCAGTAAATCACTACTAGCTCTACTGGTGCTTGAATTATTTTCTCCTGTGTTTCACCAATAACTGCATTGTCAAATGGGCGGTACAGTAGTGCCTGTAACTCTGGCAAGCTCTGTGGCAAGAGGTAAAAGCTAAATAGTAGTTAGCACCAGCACTCAGTGCTCTTTTCTGGTTGCACAACATAGGTGTGAGACTCGTTTGTCCCTCAGTGTTACAGAGCAGCAGCAGTGAATTAATTAAGTTTTTGTCATGTGCTAAATCCAAACACAATTTGCAGTTGAAGGTGAGAGGTTCTTGGGTTAAGATGCTTTTGAGCACCTGTCCCAGCACCTCAGGCAATGCTTTAGTGCAGTATGAGGTCTGTGAAGTGTTTGTGACATGTGCAGAGAGGCAAAGCCTTGATCTGTCTGGGGTTCTTCTCCTCCTACTGTGCTGGCCAAATTCTTCTCCTCAAAGGAGGACACAGCAGAAAGAGGCTGAGGGAGTCAGCCAGTGTGTAGCATACATTGGGGTGTGCAGTATTTGTCCTTCATGTGCCTTCCCTGATCCAAGGAGTGCCAGCATGTTCTGCCAGTGCATGTATGCAGGGGGCAGTGCTTGTCATGCTGAACCCACCTTCAGCCTTGATTGTCAGAGGACCTCTGTGTAAAAATTCCTCGGTGTCCTTGGCTGCCATGAGCATAAATTGACAATTACCTGAAAGACTTGGGCCTCTGTCAGGTAGGCTCAAATCTCCTGCAGGGTCACAGCACTGGGAGCCAGTCAGTCGTGGCAGGGAAACAGCATTTCCGCCCAGCAGGATTAGGGATCTCCCAGCTCACATTGCAGCTGAGGTGCGAGGGGAATGTGTTGTGTTTGAGGTGTGAGATCTGATGCCAGCAGAGATCTCCCTTCAGCTGGGCCCAGCCTTGTGCATGTGTGCAGTGTAGTTTGGGTACTTTTTCTGCTCTGATCTTGGCATAGAGGCTGCACTGGGTGACAGATTTTCTGAATTTTTGTGTGCTGGCATCCATCTGGATGCTCTTGGAGACTGGAATTCCCTTTAGTCATGGGAGTTAAATAGATCTGTTCAAGCAATCTGGTCATGAAGCTCTCTTCAGTGTACAGATGGAACCAAAGCTCACAATGGCTCAATCTGCATATCAAAGCCCTGGACATATGGACAGGGTTCTCTCAAGCACCCGCTGCCTTATGAGGCTCCTCTGGCTGCTCTGCAGGGCCTTGCACTCTCCAAGTACATCTTGGTGTACTCTTAAAACAGGGCGCTGTTTCCAGCGTTGTCACTTCCCCTGGGGAGGAGAGACCCAGTAAATCTGCTGGGTGTTGAGATGTCTCAGCTCCACATCTCCCAGTGCACGAGCACCCAAAGTGCAGTGCAGAGAGATCCCAACACATCATGTGGTAGTTAAGCAGAGTTTGGCTCAGCTTGTCACAAGGGAAAGGATGCCAAATGAAGGCTGCAGAGAAAGCACCCATTTCCCCATGCAGGCCCAAGGGCATACTGGGGGTTTTGCAATCCCAGCATGGAGCATGAAGAACCTCATTAAAAGGGAGCCAGTACAGGGCACAGGAGAGACACCCACCACAGTCCAGTCTGTCCACACTTGCCTGTGGGGTGCTATTACACTGGGGTATTAGAACAGCGTGATGATGTGACTGTCGGGACAGATGTAAAAGCAAAGCATGCAAAAAACCTCTGGAGGTGACATTAGTCTCTGAATGGGATAATTTGTTGCTGTTGTGCAAGTTGCCATCGCCAGCTTTGGTGACTCACACATCTCACTGTTGCTTGATCTTGAGCTTGGCTGGTAGCATGAGGCTCTTGGCTCATGGGTGCACAAAGGCGCTGAAAAAATGGGCAGTGCCTCAAATGTGAAGAGGCTGGTTTGCAGCAAACATTGAAGTTTCTGGTTTTACTGGGAGCAAACTTAGCCCCTGGTCCTTTGGACTTGGGAGCTTTTAAATGTTGAGAAAATCCTATGGTGAGAAAGAAAAGTAGGGAGAGAATAATAATTTTAGATTCTACACAAAGCTGCAGTTATGAGAGACTCTGGAGCTTTGAGGAAAGCAAATCTGCCATTTGCTGCTCAGCTACCTATGGATTAATTTTATACATACGTACACATGTAAATATACACGTGCACATCGTATATATGTACGTGTGTGTCTGTACATAGATGTATGGTGAAACTGGCACAGGCTGCTCTTGTGGAATCTCAGAGTTGCTTTGAAGCAGGAGTTACTGTAGCTGCTTGTGATTCATCAGGTGAGTCACTCTGTTTCTAATGGACACCCCTAGGTGCTGCCTGGCAGTGGCAGCAGTTAAAGAAAAGAAGGACAAGCACGCGTCCTGCACGACAGCTCCAGCACAACGAGCCACATTTGCCCTTTGGGTCCTCGTGCTGTCGTCAAGAGAGCAGAAATCATGTGCAATCTTATTTTAGCCACTTATATTCTCCTGTAATTAAGCTCTCCTGGACTTGTCGTGCCTGGATGCCCAGAGGGCAAATGAAGGGATTTTTGGGCTCTGTTCAAGAGTGCTGCTGCAAAAAGATGTCTAAGCACGTTGCTCTAATGAGCAGCCTTTGATGGTACATGGACTGTGGCATGCCCAGACCAACCCTGACAGGTGCTGCTTCCCTGACCCCTTGTTCTTCTTTCCTGCCCAGCTGTGGGTATCTGCTTGTTCTCCTTTCTTATGCTTAAATCCAAAGAGTTTCTAGTTTGTGCTTGTCTCTCATGCTTTGTCCTCTCACAGTGTTTGTACAGCAGCTGGCACTTGGTAACAGGCAGAAATGCAAATACAGGATTTAAAGTTTATTTTCCTTAGCAGCTAGTTATAGGCAAACTAGAAATTTCAGTGGTCTGTCCTCTCTTGGAGAAGGGGAGGCTCTCTGAGCTACATAGCAACTCAGAAATGGTTTAGCTCTTCATTTCAAGAGCATGAGTCCTTTTCTTAGTGTTTAAAGCTGAGCTTTTATCAGCTACATCCCATGTAGGACAGTTTTGATTAGTTTGGTTTGTGCCACTAATGAATCACAGGCAGGGCTGCAAATGCAATTTGGAAAAGTTGAGTGCTGCAGAGGGGTAGGAGAGTAATAGTGAACCTCTGTGTAGAGAAGGGATTACTTCTGACTTGCTGAAATGCTTGTGCTTTGAAATTATGTGGGTTTTTGTGTCTAAGTGTAGCTGCCTGCTCATGGAGTCACAGATCTTGGTAGAAGTGATCAGGGGCTTTGGCTCTTAGAGATGTGGAAAAAGCATAACAATGTCTAGAAGGGATCAGTGTTTCCTCCATAGCTTTTATATGCTGGGTAGCGGTTTACTTTGCATTTTACTTGAATTTGGGGTCAGTTGGAGTGCTTTCCCTGTTTTTTGCACTGTGAAAGGGTATCTGGCTTGTTCCCAGTTCTCTGCACACTTCAGTAGCTCTCGTGTGAAACGTGGCCCCTTCCCCCTCTGCCTTGTCTCTGGTTACCAGGGCCCCCCCAATCTATTTGGGCTGGCAGCATTTGCTTGTGAATAACCAGAGCTGAGATGATGCACTGAAGCAGTGGCCCTGCCTCGGTCGGGCTGTAGGGGATAATGTACAGCACAGAGCTGGGCACAGCCAGGGTATGGACTCCCTCTGGACAGATGGGAAGGTGGGATGAAGTCTGTTTTCAGCTAACAAATAGATTTGCCAAGGGAACATCTGGAGATCCTGAAGTCTTGCTTTTTCCCTGCTCCTTTCTTCACGGGTGCTGTTAGTATTGGTAGGTGGGAGCCTGAGGTAAGCCTGAAGCAGATCCAAGTGAGTGGTGAGCTGACTTTCTGGTGGAGCTGCTTGGTCTCTGAGTTAGGCTTGTCACCATTTGTCAGTTGACAGTTCTTGTGCTAAGTAAGGTAAGCCTGGGTAATTTTACTTTCAATATATTTTGATGTAAAATAGCTTTTTCATCGTAGTCCTTCTGAACTGTCAGCATAAAAAGCCATCTCCAGCCATGGGTCCTTGATAACATTGTGCATGCAGCAGCCTGTGACAAGGGACATAATAGTGTTGTGAGCAGGAGTCACTTCTCAAATCAACCTAAAGCCATGTTGGATTTCAGAGGAACTAAGCCCAAATGAGCATCTGTAATGACAGAAGCATTTTCTTGCAAGAGAGCTGCATTTACTTTGGAATGGTGTTCTGGTGAGTCCCTGTCACTCTTCTCCTGTGCTGGAAGTGCTGCAATTGGTGTCTGAGCTCTGCAGGGTTCAGTGGCAAGGCTGTGGGTGGCCGGCAGAGCAGGGCAGCTGCAGGACTCAGTGCCTGTGTGACATCCTGCATAGCTGTTGGGAAATGCTTTGTTTAGTTCACATCAGTACCTGTGATATTTTAATTTTTCTGGCTGCACCAGTTTTGTCTCCTTTGCTGCAAGCTAACAGATGAAGTTAAGGGTACTTAAAATGAGCACAATGGTGGTGAGAGGAGGTCTAGTTGAATGCGGGGCTTTGCAGTTGTTTCTTTCCACAGAGATCTACAATCAGTTGTGTCTCACTGAGAAACAGCAGAGTAGAGCACATCCTGACTGTAGGAGCTGCACTGAGCTGGATCAGGGTTTGTTTGATAATGTTGGATTCTTTTTTGCTGTCCTTGGCAGTGTTCTCAGCTGTTGTGCTACTTCCCCCGCTCTGAGCTGTAGAGAGTGAGGGAGATGGGGACTTGCAGTCCTGAGACATCCCCACAGAGAAGTGCAAAATTTAGTCTGTTTTATTGCTGCGCTTCAGTCATCATATCCACAAGCATGATTCCAATGCTGCCTATATTGCTGCTCCTACCAGTCTTGACATTTCATCACCCCTGTCTCAGTTGCACTGTGCAGTCACTTGAGATTCTGAAGGAAACCTTCTCACAGCAGAGTTAGTCACCCACCCAGGTGCATTTCTCTTCTGCAGAAAGTTAATCTGCCTACCTCTGCCAGCTGAGATACTCAGTTTCCTATTTGTCAAGAAAAACACAGTTAGAGTCATCATCTCCCCACAGGAAGGGGGAGAGGCAGGCCCCCTGAAATTGCCCCTTCTGGCATATTTTGCAGATGGTACTTGAGTGGTGCCAAAGCTGACAAACTTCAGGAGCTCCTGTCCTCGATGTGCTGCAAGCCTTGTCCGTGGTGAAATGATCAGAGACCAGCTGAGGATGACGGCCTTGAGGGTTGCACCATAGTCCAGTGAAGTCCCTGGCTTTTCCTTATAGGCATGGCAGGTCCCTGAGAGCCCAAGCCTCTCCTGGGCAGCCTGGCAGGACCAACCTGTTGCTGATGTCTGTTGCAGGATAGGTCAGTCCTGTGTATGCAGGAAGCATGTTTGTCTTTAATCCTGTAATTGAGAGTTTCAGTAACAACTTGCCTGTAAAGATTAAAAGCTGAGGTATAGGCTCCTTCCTGGCTACTTCCAGACATGGTTGGGCAGATTTCAGCTTCCCTGTGCACAGTTGCCTCCTTTTAGCTGAGCAGCTCTTGCAGCTCTGCAGGAAAGCTGTAGGGGTGCCTGCTCCCAAAAGCCCCTCATCCAGAGGGCTGTATCCTGGCTTGGATGAGTGTTGTTTGCAGCCTTGCTGGGGGGACAGATGACAGCAATATCCCTGCCTCCTTGGGGACACCCTTGGTCCCTAGAGAGGATTGCCATTTATGTGCAAAAAGGGGCAGTTGAAGCAGATGATGTCAGTGAAGAAAGCCTTGGTGGTCACTTAGTGTGTTACCAAGCAAAGCTGTGGGATGCAGAGGGCTGCTCCATTGTGCAGGGAACAAAGCTGAGCTATTTGCTGGCCTGCGACAGGCACTGGTGATGGAAGGAAATGCCATGGAGATTGAGAGTCATTTCTGCTCAGCCCTGGAGACCTTGCCAAGAACGGACAGAGACCATATGAAGATGAGAAGTGGTGGGGCTAGCAGTCTGTGTGTGCTTTGCAGCCCTGATGCCTCTTCACAGTAGTCACATGCAGATCTGCAGAGTTTCCAAGAAATAAAAGAAGTCTTTTTTCTCTCCCTGCAATCTGTGCATGGAAGTGAGTACCCCAGCCTTAGATAAGGCCTTCACAGGGCATCTGCCTTCCTGAATGGTTACTGTAAAGTCCAGGCCTGCTGGATGTCCCTCTCCTGCACATAGCTCTCCGTGCCCTCTTTGACAAACCCCGTGTGCCTTTTGAGCTCAGCTTTTCCCATCAGTGAGCAAAAGGCAGCCAGCATGCAGCCTTCAGTGAGGATCACCCATTGACCTCCACAGCCAGAGAGGGGAGATGTCCCCTTTCTTAGCCCAGACGGATGGCTAGCCCCTGCTCTGGGCAGAGCTGCAAGGGGCTGGTGTTGGTTTGTGTACAGCTGGAGGGAGCAGCTCAAAACCCCACAGCAGAATAGGCCATCTGTCACTGCTGTGCAGATCTGCTGGGCTCTGCTGCACTTGGGGATTCACCTCGCCTTGAAATGCTTCCACCTCCAGGGAATAGAAGAACCTCCGCATCAAGGATAAACACAGATTCCTGCCAGAATCTGACATGTCCTCTGCCTCTGCACACCCCTCCTGGCAGTCAGCAGTGGGCAAGTCAAGGGCATAAAGCCTGGATCAAGGGAAAGGCAGGTCAGGGGCCTGTTGCTGCTCTAGGCAGGGTGATGGGAGGAAAAGGGGGCTGCTGCTCTTTGGATTGTCCCGTGCTGCAGCTGTGTGGTGCTGAGAAGCGTTTTCCCTGAGCAGCTGCTGGTGTTTCTGAAGCAGCTCCTTGCTCTGCATGAGTAATGGGGCTGGCTGCACACACACCATGCAGCTGCAGCTCAAAAGAGAATGTGGACGGCTGTGGGAGCTCCTGTGGAATCTGTCTCTAGAGTGACTCTGCTCAGGCTGCAGGCTGTGCTGGCATTCAGTTCTCCTACAGACAGCAGCGTTTGGCTGTCATAGCCATCCCCATCCAGGGACTGACATCACATGAATGAAATACCTTCTGCTCTGCCTGACTTTGTCACCAACACAAAGTGAACCTGGTACCTGATCTGTTTGACCACCATGTCCCTGATGGGGATGCAATGTCTGCTTACATAAAGCTTGGGTGGATTTTCTTGATGTCTAAAGCTGCATAAAAGTGAGTGATTTAGGCTCTCTGAGTGAAGGTTGCTACAGTGAGGCTGCTCAGGAAATGGAAAATGGAAAAGCCAGTCGCTTTGTTCCTGGCACTGAACATGAGAGTTGTTTCTCTTCAGGTACACAGGGCCTATGTAGAGTGCTAGAGATGGTCTGGCTCACTTCAGGGCAGCCAGTGGTGTTTGGTGTTTCTGCACATCTATTGTTGTTGGACAGGTGGCAGAAGATGTCAGGTATTTTCCCCACTGTGTCTATCTGTTTTCAACAAATAACCCTATGTGTTCACTGATGAGCATTAAACTTCCCTGGTCAGGCCTATGGCAGCTGGTCACATCTTATTTACTCCATCATTGAATCTTACCATCTCTGCTTTATAGAGAAAATGGTGGCTTATGAGCCTAAGTCAGATGTTTGCATTTCTTCTGCTTTTGATCAATGACAGGTCTTGGTGCTGAGCCCCATTCTTTCCATGGTGATAAGGCATTCACTCTTCCCTTGTATTTGTCCCACCGGACCCCATTTTGTCCCACTTCTCTTGGTTGACTGATGCAGCAGAACTGTTTTAGCAAGGCCAGCATATGCACCACTGCTAGAGTTAAGCCCCATGAAGCTGCTTCCAGCATTCCTGGAGTATTAGAAAAAAACTGCTGAGCTCAGTATTTGACTAACCAGCACAAGCATGTAGTGCAGTGGCAGGCAGAGACAGGCAGAACACAGCACACCACACAAGCTGCCAGCAGGCACAGAAAATGCACAAGCTGCAGTCTCAGATTCCTCCTTGCTGCAACGATGGGTCAGAGCATTTGGGGTGATCCACAGAGCCCAGCTGTAGCTTCTGTATGCTATGAGCTCCAGGAAAACAGTGTAAGGAGCAGCAGTCCCATTGCCTGCAGCTTACTGGTGCCCCTTGACTTTGTCATGCTTGACAGTGGTGAAAGTGGCTGGGCAAAGGAGGAGGGAGAGTTCCAGGTTCTGTACTGAGCAGGGCCACGCTGAGGTGTGAATTCCTGCTGTCTTAGCAGCAGCTTTCCCTGGGCCCCTGTACCCAGAGAGGACAAACGAGCCCAGCAGTGTGGGTGCCAGCTCACAGGGACCTGGCAGGGAGGTGGGGCTGTGGCAGTGCAGCCAGCACAGCTGAAGCCCTTTGCATAAGGGGCTGTTTGTTTTGCTGAATTGTTAAGCCCCATTGACAATAGTGCCCCCCCGCCCCCCTCCCCCGCTTACTCTCCACACTCAAGGAACTGTGGTGGCCAGACACTGATCCTTTCTCTTGTCTTCAGGCACCAAATTAGGGTTATTCTTCACTGAGTCCCTCTGACTGGCTGTTGCTTTTTGTTCTTGTTCTGCAGGCGTACGAGTGGGCCTTGGAAGGGATGCGACACCTTGCCTGTATCAGCATGGAGGACTGCAGCTCCACCGAGCACTGCACAGATGTGATCAAGTGCCTGGAGAGTTACAAGGGGCAGCACCCGGACATCAGTGCTGCCCGGTTCCAGGAGATGAAGGAGCTGGCCTGTGAGCTGAAGAGTGACATGGGGCTCAAGCAGTGGAAATTTGCATGGTCTAAATGCCAGGAGACCAAGCAGGTTTTTGAAAAGAAACTCGAAGCAGCCTTGAGAACAAGGAAGTCTCTGCTGTCAGACCGCAGCCCAGCTGTCGGGGAGCAGCCTCAGGCTGGCAGTGAGACTGGCACTGTGTCCCACAGGAGGCACTCTGAGGGGGCCACCTCCAGGTCCCACTGGGACAGGACTCAGAGCACATCCCATGGCTACAACAGAACCAACAGCTCTCAGGAGTGGACGAATGAGAAAGCTCTCTCACCTTCCCTGAGCTGCCCTGATGATGTCGATGCTGGGGAAGTATTTGCCTGCCAAGCTGCTCTCAGCCCTGGTCCTCACTCAAGCAGAATTTCTTTTGCCAGCAGGGCTTGTAAGTCTCCAACGCTGCCTGAAGAAAAGCCAAACTTGGAGAGCATATTAGAAGGCCCAGAGGTGAAGCAGTCTTACACATCCACTCCAGTGCCTGGGAAGCTGCCTCCCAGGAAGGTCCTCCGGAAGGCCCAAAGCTTTGACCTGCCTTGTGGTGAGAGCCTGTGGTCAAGCTGCCAGAGGAGCGAGCCAGCCAGATACGGCAACACCGGCGTTTTCATTAAGGGGCTGGAGGTGAGCAGCACCGAGCTGGTGGACAGGACGTTCGCACTGCGGCAGCCAGCTGTGAGCAGCTGGGCTGCAGACTGCCTGCTGGAGGGACAGAGGGGCTGCCTCTCTGGGTCAGAAGCCAAGAGCTGGGGCAGGTAAGTGGCGCTGTGACATTTGGTGTTCCATTTCTCAGGTTCGTGGTTAGGCATCCAGAAGAGATTAGAGGAGCTCTGTAGTGCTGGTTACTTTGGCACTGGTTACAGGACAGATAGGTGGAGATTAGCTTCAGCTTCCCTGCATGTGTGTATGGTGCAGAGCATGCCTACAGGGATGTCCCTACATAATCTGGCACCTTCCTTGGTGAGGAAACAGAGAAAAGGGATTTGTGGCTCTTCCCTCACAGTGCAATTCCTCTAAGAGGGGAAAGTTTAGATCCCAGATAGAAGACGGAGTCTCTGAACACTCTTAGCATTGGAGGATGAGGGATTACAGAAACAGTATTCAGTGACCTAACAAAGCCAGGGGTACAGGTGCAATGGGAGAGCAGAAGCACAGGGCATCATCCCCCACTTTTTTGGGAGTCCTGTAACCAGACTGGCAGGGAGGCACATTCAGCACCTTGTGAGTGACAGTTTCACAGGTAAGAGGGTGTTTGTATTTGTGCTTTGGAGCTGAAATTTCTGAGTGTCCAACAGCTGGCATTTGTGCTGTTTTGCTTCTCTATCCTTGAGAATCTCAGTTTTGTTATCATACTACAATGTGTGCCTAGACTTTGGAGAGCCCAGGGATATGAGCTGTTCTTGACAAAAGGTCTCCAGACAGGTCTTTCAGTTGCTCTCACTGAAGATAAAGGAGATATTATTATTATTATTATAATATATCGTTATATACACATTATATTTACATTATTACTATATAACACTGGAAAATATTAAAATAAAAGTAAAAAAATTAATGGCAGAGATGAGAAAAGAGTGCTGCATGCTGGGGGACCATGGTTACTACTCTTGAGTGAAATGGCTAGGGACAGTGAAATCTTCCGGAAGGGGGCTCTGATATCCCTGGGATACCCAGAAAAGCTCATGGCAGGGACTGTTTACCAGCAGATAGAAGGGTGCCCACTTTGCTTCTCAAGGGAGCAATGCAACCCTCCTGTGTCCATGGGTGCTGAGACAGGCCCACTGCTCTGTTCTGTGAGCAGCCAGAGGACTTGATTTGAGGGAAAGCTGAAAGGCACAGGAGGCTGGGGCACATTTGGAGTAGTTATGTTTGGTGCTACACTGCCTCACAGTGGAAACCTCGAGTACCTAAGAGGCATCCTTTTGAGATAAGTGAGATCAACCTGTCCTAAGAACTGCTGTTCATTGATGAAGTGTTAGGACACTTCAGTTTTACTCACTTTTACTAAGACAAGCCAAACAGCACCTAGGTCTAGAGCTATTGTTCTCACAGGGTTAACATTGCTCTCCACAGTCTCCAATCATCAGGCTGACTCCTCACAGAAATTACTGTGACTTCTGCTGTCACTGTTTCAGGAGAGCAGCCATCTGCAGAACAGCCCATTGTGTCCGGAGCAGGGGCTGGGTGGGCCCAGGGGTGCATGTCCTGATGAGTTTGGCTTAGGATCACAGCCAGCCTTGGGCACTCCCTTCCTGAATCCTTAGAATCACAGAATATTCTGAGCTGAAAGGGAGACCCAGAAGGATAATTGATCCAACTTCTGATTGCTTTGGACTACCCCAAGAATCACCTGTGCCTGAGAGTCATGTCCAAATGCTTCTTGAGCTCTGACAGGCTTGGTGCCATGACTTCTTCCCTGGGGAGCCTAACCACCCTCTCTCTGGGTGAAGGGCCTTTTCCTAATAGCCTCAGCCTAAACCTCTCCTGACACATCTTCATACTATTCCCTTGAGTCTTGTCAGTGCTCAGGGTCAGAGCTATCATGGACAGTTGTGTATCTGAGCTTGGACTGTGCTAAGGATCATCTCATTTCCGTGTTGGGTGTCAGAGAGAGTTGCTGTAGGGATAATCCAGTGCTTTGGAGGCGCTCTGGCTCCTGTAGCTGTCCTGCAGCCTGTGTCCCTTCAAGGCTGAGTATTTCCTGTTGCAGCAAACTGCGGCACATCATCGATGAGATGGTAACCACAGAGCGGGAATACGTGCGGTCACTTCGCTACATCATCGACAGCTACTTCCCTGAGATGGAGCGCCTCGACCTCCCCCAGGACCTGCGTGGGAAGCGCAGCGTCATTTTTGGAAACCTGGAGAAGCTCTATGATTTCCACAGCCAATACTTCCTTCGAGAGCTTGAGAGCTGCTGCAACCACCCACTGAGGGTCAGCCACTGCTTCCTGCGACACGTAAGGCATCATCACTTTGTCCCCGGGGTTGGGCTCTTCCAGACATGAGCTTGGTTTCTGTATCTCTTCTGTTGTGCTTTCCTACCAAGAAACACTGCCAGGGAAATTAAATGTCTGCTCCTTAAAGCCCATCTGTTTCTCCAGGGAGATCCCTTACCTGTTTTCTGTCAGTGGGAATGACTAGAGTGAGCAGAGGGCTACAGATCAACTCTGGGTGAAAAGGGCAGCTGGGCACAAGCACGGGGACACAGGTCTTAAGGTCAGCTGCCCTGTGCATTTTGCTGCTACCTGGTGTGAATGATACCAGGTGACTATTGGGGTATGTAAGGGGCTAGGGTAACAGAACAATGAATCAAAAAGTCACAGCTGCTCTGGGAGTAGAAAGACAAGAACATTCCCTAGCTCTTAATGAGCTTGAAAGAAAGTTATGTCAGAGGAGACACTCGTGCAGCTTGGGAGAGGCAGAGTAACCTACCAGGATCGAGGCTGTCACTGTGTCCTGGGTGCATGGGTCTCACACGAGGATGGATCTCTTCTGCAGAAAGACCAGTTTGGAATGTATGCACTGTATAGCAAGAACAAGCCGAAGTCAGACTCGCTGCTGGCCAGCCATGGGAATACCTTCTTCAAGGTAAGTTCCACTGCCCATGTCAGGATTGCTCAGTGTGTTTGGTCACTGATCTGTTCAAGCAAAGCCAATTTGCCTACCTAAGGCAGGCCCAGTGCTGCCTCTGCTTCCCTGACACAGCTCCCTGCACAGCTGTATGGAAGGGACAGGGCAGAGGTGCAGTGAGGGCTTGGGAAAGGAACCCAGCACACAATAGCATTGGTCCTGTGACCTTTCATTTCCCCAAGAGTACTCATTTTCCCAAGTACCCCATCAGTGAGGAGGTGTCAGTGCTTGCCTGGGGGCACAGGGTGCTTCTTGTGGAAGCTGCTGCCTTCACTCTGCTGCATTTGTTAGTTCAAGCAGGTGCAGATGGGGGATAAGATGGACCTGGCCTCCTACCTGCTGAAACCTATCCAGCGGATGAGCAAATACGCCCTGCTCCTGAAGGACCTGATCAAGGAGTGTAGTGAGGCACAGGAGCAGGAGCTGGGCTATCTCCGTGCTGCCGAGGAGATGGTGAAGTTTCAGCTCCGGCATGGAAATGATCTGCTGGCCATGGATGCCATCCGTGACTGTGACGTACGTTCCGGTGTCTTCCCCTGCCCGGGGGAACACAGCCACACTTATTCCCCTTCTCTAGACTTGGGGTCTTTGGATTGTATGGTGAGCCTCCCCTCAGGTTCCCCCAGTGATCAGATCTGTCTGCACAGAAGGACTGCTGAGGCATGGGACAAGGGAATAGTGGGCCCTGGAGGTCTCCTTTATTTCCTAGGCCTGGGTGCTGCTACCTTAGCTGGGTGAGCTCTTTGTCATAAACACAGTCCCAGGTGCTTACCAGTGATGGGAGGCAGCCTGGCAGTCCTTGCAGATGGCATCCTGCAGGCTGCTTTGGACCTTTCATCTCTTGAGCTGGTGAAAAGAGGGTCAGGCAGATTACAAGAAGGAATTCAAACTGATGCCAGTGCCAGGGGTAGGGAAAAATCAACTAGGTGGGACTTGGAGAAGCATGCAAAGTGCAGCACTGGAAAGGGAGAAACCCCAGGGCTCAGGGTAGAGTAGGATCAGTCTGGGTCAGGAAGACCTGAGGAGCTGGCCTTCTGACCCAGATGGGCTCCTGGCAGTGGATGGAACTCATTTCCTCCCCAAGAGAAAACTCTGGCTGCTGCCTGCAGTTGCCACCGCAGAGGTTTGTCACAGGTCTGCACAGGGTGACAGAAGAGGGTCATCTGTGGGCTGCACCTAGGAGAAAGGCCCAGCTTTCCTCTGAGCTTGGATCAAGTAGTTTCAGCCTGATGTGGTCCCCAGCAATGCCATGCAGCCTGACTTCTTTGAGAGCCCTCTTAAGATGTCAGGTAGCCACCACTTCTTCACCACCTGGGCTACACCCATATGGGCCCTGTTCTCCAAGTGCAGGACTAGGGCTGCCTGGATTATACAGGTGGAGTCTTACAAGGACATACTCTGTGTCCAGGTAAACCTGAAGGAGCAGGGGCAGCTGGTGCGGCAGGACGAGTTCACCATCTGGCTGGGCCGTAGGAAGTGCCAGCGACACGTCTTCCTCTTTGAGGACCTCATCCTCTTCAGCAAGCCCAAGAGGATCGAGGGTGGCTTTGATGTGTATATCTACAAGCGCTCCTTCAAGGTAAGGGCAGCACTGCACCTCCATCTTGAGTGGGAAGTGTCCATGGCTGCTTTCCCCATGCACACGCCTCTGAAATGGGAAGTAGGAACACCTTCAGCAGAAGACCTGCTCCCACCACTTCTAAGCCTCCTCCAAACCATGCAGTGAAGCCAGGAGGGAATACTTCACTCGTTAATGTCTAGGCCCTCTCTGTGCTGTGAGATGTGGGGCCAGCATTTTCTGAGGGTCGTGGAGTGTGGGGGAAAGGCACTGTGTACATGGCAGGGGTGAATGGTGTTAATTCTGGATGAAGCAGTGGGAACTGACTGAGCTGTCTGTGCTCAGCTGTGTCCAGGACATGCCTGCTGCTTCAGGCTCCTTCTTGTTAGGTTTGCCAAACTGGGGATAGCTCTAGCACAAGAGGAGTTTACTCCTTTTGCTCCTGGTGCAAGTCTGGTTTATGCTTTGCTTTTCCTCTTCCTCACAGACTGCAGACATTGGTCTGACAGAAAACTCTGGAGACAGTGGCCTGCGCTTTGAGATCTGGTTCCGAAGGCGGAAGTCCAGTGACACCTACATTCTCCAGGCCAGCTCAGCTGAGACTAAGCAGGCCTGGACCAGTGACATTGCCAAGATCCTGTGGCAGCAGGCAGCCCGCAATAAAGGTGTGATTCCTTCCTGGAATTCCTTCTGTGCCGCAAAAGGTGCGGGAGCCCTGTTCAGTTCATGCTGTCCTGAGTAGCTTTGGATCCTGTTATCAGGCAGCTCTGTGCAGCAAGCAGCTGTGTGCCAGCATGCAGCCTCAGGAGCATGTGCTGGGCTTGGCTGGGCATGTCCCTTCCCTGCCACTCATCCCCAGGGAACTTGACTGGTCCAAACTCTATATGACTGTTCCCCAGGAGAGAAACAGAAGATCTGTGCTCAGGGTTCCCTGTCCTGTGAGCATGAACTGTACCCCTGAATGACTTGCTGGTCTTCCTGTGATCTAGGCCACTACTGCAGCTCAATACTGAATCATCTGACCAAGTCCCTCCTGTCCCCCACAGGCTTCCCGCTTGGCAGGACTCTAGTATGTGGCATGGCACTGAGCTACTTGGCCAGAGTAGGGCATGATTGCTTGTTCCTGGAGACTCCACAGTGCTGGGGAGGGGAGCAAGGGGAGAAGAGAACTAATCTCAGCAGTTCAGAAAGAGCCCAGCCCGGGAGTGCTCTAACCTGTGGCTAAATAATGCCTGTGGGGAGTGGGTTGGGTCAGCCTCACAATGTGGCTGTGGGTCTCTTCCTCTCCAGAAATCCGCATGCAGGAGATGGTCTCCATGGGTGTGGGTAACAAGCCATTCCTGGATATCAAACCCAGTGATGCAGCTATTAATGACCGTGCTATTGATTACATCATGAAAGACAGAGGTAGGTGCTCGCTGTGCCTTCCTCCTTGATCCATGTGGGTGAAGCAGGACTGGTTCTCAGGGGGTTTTTTGTGTGTTTTCTGGCAGGTGCCAGGACCAGAGCCTCAATTGCAGTGTCTTTGTTTGACCATTCCAACCCCTTCAAGAGGACACAGACACAGCTCTCCACCGGCAGCACCCCCACTGCCTACACCCCTTCCTCCTCCTCCTCCCTGCTGGGGCCCCTCAACCTCCACATGTACCTGGACCAGGCTCTGCTGCCAGGAGTCCTGGCCCCCAGACGCCCCTTTGACATTGGCACTTGCATCGAGGAAGATGAGCTGGAGCATGAGACAAGCAGCCAGCCCTCAATGAGTACGTATGGCCCTGCTGCTCTGCAGCACCTGGGATGTGTGGGCTCATCCCTGCACCTTGTTCTGTGCTGTGTGGTCAGACCAGGCTTGCTCAGGTCATGGCAGTCCCTGCATGAGGGTCCTGCCCTTCCATGCCAGCTCTGTCTCGGGTTCCGTGAGGGGAATTAGCTCAAATACAGGGGTTATGAAGTACCTGCTCAGCTGAAGCCATACCCATGGCAGGCTTGGTGCTGCATACTTGGTGCTGCTGTGGTCTTTTCTTGGGTCCCTGCCCCTCTGGTATGAAGTGCTCTGTCCCTTGCCCTCACCAGCCTAGCCCCGTGACCCTTTGCCTTCCCAATGAAGTGTGAACTTCATTGGTCAGCCCATACCAATCACCAGTGTCATTGTAACTCTACTTCCATGTGTTGATTTGTTGTCTGTGGCCCTTAGGCCCAGACAGAAGTGTGGCTGATCTGTGGGCTTGTGTGGAAGTACCTTTTTAGATAGGTACGTTATCAAGCGTGTGTGATATGCAGCCCAGAGTGACTTTCCTCTCTTTCCCCAGCCACAGAGAGCTCAGAGTCATCGCACTGCATGTCAGCCACTGGCTCCAGCGGCTCCGACAGTGGCTGTGTCTCCAACGTCCCACAAGAAAGCTTCTGTGAAGACATGGGCTCGCCCCCCTACATGCCCATAGGCCCTCAACACAGCTCTGCCATGGAGAGCAGACCCAGGTTCACAAACAGCCAGTACATTTCTGCAGTAAGTGCAAGCAGCCAAAACACTGTCTTCACTTTGCCTGCTCCTGCAGCTGCCTCCCCAGTTCAAGCCACTGCCTCTCACAGGGGGACTGAAGATGCTGCTTTTGGGCTTGGGGTGACTGTGGGGAAGTGACATTTCCTCTTGCAGAGACTTGCCCCCTCTGGGGCAGGTGAGAGCCCCTCTGGTGCAGGAGCCACCCTTGTGGTGGCCAGGGTCCCTGAGGAATGAGCTGGAAAGGATCTGCAGTGCTGCACAAGAGGGAGAAGCTGCACAAACAGGAGCTATACTGCTGCCATGGGCTGGGGTACATATATAACCTCCTGGAATGGCTGGAGCTCTGCTGCAGATGCTGCCAAGCTCCTTTCCTGGGAGGTTTTGGCCTTTTTTGGGGAATGATGAGATGGAGGAGTGGGAACCTGTTGCTCTGAGATGTTGGTGTGTTCCTGAGAGTTCTCAGCTGCTTCCCTTCCCACTAGATCCTGTCCTGATGCTGTTGTCCTCTAACCCTGTACTAACACTGGCTTCTCTCTTCTGCAGAAAGCAGGCCAGGTCACCATAAGTCCCTCAAGAATAGTGTGAGCCCCTCGGCCCCGCCTCAGGAAGTGGAGTTGTTGTAAGTAGCCCCTGCAGGGGATTTTCCAGCAGTTCTGAGTGCTGGTCAGGTTTGTCAGTAGCTCTGAGTCAGGGGAACCTCACCCTCAGCTCCTCTGTGAGATTTCCCCATGCATTCCTGACTGGTGTCTGAGGCTCTGATTCATCTGGTTACAGAGGAGCAGCTCCCATGGGGCCACACTCTGAACAGCTGGTCTGGTGCTTTCTGCCTTGCAGAAGCAAGCAGAATCACGTTCAGGTAGTAGAGGCTTGACCACCTCCTAAGTGTTCAGATGAGCTGCTTTCCTCTGAATGCTGCCCACCTGTCTAACCACTAATCTGTTTCTTCTGGCTGTTTGCCAAAATTCTACTCTTAGTTCCTCTGAACTGCCTTGGGGAATCAAAGTATTCTCCTCAAGGTGGATTTATCCCCCAGTTTCCTTTGAACTTCCAAAGGAAATGCTACTTCACCAGGCAGAGGAACCTGCTAGGTTATGGATGTCCTGAGGGAGCTGCCAGATGTTGCTCCTGTACTTAGTGATTTTGGGAGGATGTCTTGTCTGCGAGGAAGTCACTGTTGATCCAAGGAGGGTGAACCCTGACAGGATTTACAGCTGAGCAGGGCTCCTGCTCGTGTCTGGCAGCCCTTGATTTGTCATGTCAGGACCCACTCAGACCAGCCTGTTCCTGGCTCAGCCTTTTCCTCTCTGTCCTTAGGGCTGAGCCTCCCTGTTCAGAGGGAGCAGAGGGGTACAAGCATGAGAGAGGCAGGATTAGGGCTTGAATGGTCAAGGCACAGGGTGATGAATGGCTCATAGGTTTGGCCCTGGGGGCTGTGACACCATGCAGGCCCATGACTCGTGACCTGCAGGTGCAGGAGTTCAGAACCAGCTGTACAGAACCAGCCAAGGTTCAGAGTAAAGATCCTGAGCCCCTTCTGGAGCATCACAGATGAAACTCTTGAAGTGGCCACAGAAGCAGTAGGGACAGCAGCACATGGCCTTTGGCTGAGTCCTGAGGCACAGAGGCAGATCTCCACGTGGGGGAAGAGCTGTGCTTCTCCTGCAAGGCTCTTCCATTAAAACATTCTTTCCCCACCAAAATTTACATCTGACAAACAGTGGATTTCAAGTGTTTTGTGAAGTCACTGCTGGCCAGGACAGAGGGACCTGTGGGATCATGCCACGTCACGGGAGTGCAGCTGGTCTAACCATTGCACGGTGCTGTGTTCCAGGTTTGATTGCCATTTCAAATTCACTGAAGATCCCAGGCCTCTGACCAGCAGAAGGAGACAGTCTTCATCCATGAAGATATTTTTTTGCCCATTATCAGGCTCTTTCAAACTGCCCAAAACCTGACCTCTGCCTGAGGCGAAGTCCCAGGAAGGCTTCTGTCAACTAAATGTAATAGCTTTGGTGTTGGATGGGACCTTGGGCATTTAAAACTTGTTAGCCCTATATTTATAAGTAATAAGTAACATAGCAGTTTGGAGAAAAAAAAAAAGTATTATTTTTAAAGCTATGAGTTGTACAGATTTTTATTACAAGTGACTCTGTTACTATTTGTTGTGTAAGCTGCACATTTTATAAAGTTTTTGGAAGGGCATGAAGAGAAATTGAGGTATTTAAAAAAGTAGTATAACTTTCTGTTTCAGGGTTATATTGACCTGAAGCTTAAGATTTAATGTCCTTCCTTATGTTCTAAATATGTCTATCGTAGCAATAATTTATTTCCTTGGCTTAACACTTTCTTTCTAATAAAAGCAATTTCATTGTTACAAATTGTTTCTTCAGATGGTTCTTCCAGTGCCTTGGTGCTGAGCTAATCTCTCATAACCATCTGTCAGCTCTGCCACTCTGCCTGTGCCACCTCTGCTCTAACCGACTGCCAGCTCCACCTGTCAATGCTCATTGCACTCACCAGAGAAGGGGGAGATGCCCAGGCAGAGACTCCCCTGATGCCAGCGGGGGGGCTGACACAGAGAGGGGCTTTGGAGCAGCCAGCAGAGGTGGCAGTAGGAGTGAGGAGGAGGGAGCTGACTGCTGGAGCTCAGGAGGCACCAACGTTCCTGCCTCTAATTTTATCCCCCTGTAGCTGCTGTCCCAGTGCAAATCTCTCTCACCCTGCTGGCTCAGGTTCCAGTGACTGAGTTCAGGCTCCATTGTGCTTTGTCCTGGCTGTGCCCCTGGTTTTGGAGTGACAGGGACTGGCTCCTTGCTTCACCTCTGACTCAGCCCCTCTTCTGGTACTTCAGTCCCACTGTTGGGACTTGTTTGAGAAGCTTTGGATGGTGCTGGCATTCGAGACCAACAGGTTTTGAGTGTAATGGGTTGATTATAATGCTGAACCCTAAGTGCATGTTTTTTGAAGTAACACAGCATAACTGGGGGATAAATGAGCCCTGTGTTCAAGGTGGCTTTTTCATGAGTAACATCTAAGGTCACTGCGTGGCTCTGACACCCTCCCTCTGTTCTTGGACAAAATGAAAATTAGCATTTTTGGAAAGAGTAGTTAATTGGCTGCCAAGCTCCTGGTTACTCCTGGTTTATGCAGGGCTGTAAATTTGGCTCCTGCAAGTGTGAGAGAAGTGCCACATTTGGCCTGAGGAAGAAGATGGAGTAGTAATTTATTTAACTGCAGTTTTCTCCCCTTGGCAGACTGGGGTGTTACACCCCACAGCCGCCCTGGAGACAGCGTTCCTTCAAGTTCGGAAATTCCTGTGCTGTATATAAAACACTTGTTTATTTTTAATAAGCTGGATGTTTTTAAGCTTTGTTCTTTTTTTCAGACAGCAAAGAAAATACAGTTTGACACCTTTATACAAAATTGTGTGGGGAAACAGTTATACAGGGAATATTTTACAAGTTACTATTTTGAGATAATTGCTGGATTAATGCTGGTTTTTGGGCTGTCAAGACAGCAGTAGCTCATGTCACAAGAGGGAGAGAACTTATTAATGCAACAAGAGGAACATGAAACTTCTGGAAATTCTCAGTTTCAAAGGTTTCTACATTGCTGGAAAAACCTTTACTATTGTTTACCTGACACTTTTTTCAGGGTTTGATTGATTTGTCTAATAAAGGTTATTTTCTTTATATGAATCTGACTTGCATTGTGTCATGATTTCAGCATGGGAACCTGGGCTGCAGAAGGTGAAAGGCAGTGCCAAGAGGAGCAGTTATCCCTGGAACATCTAAAATACCCCCTCAGAGTACTGGGGACAGGTTGAAGTAACATTTCTCTGACCAACCCTAACCCTGCAGGTTGTTGGTGTCAGGCTGATGTGTGCCTGTCATTTTAAACACTGAAACAATTTCCCCCCCATTCCATATCTGGCACCCAAACAATGAGGAAAAAAAATGTTTGGTTTTATTGGCATAAGTAAAAATCTTTCCATTGCCTTGACTTCCACAGAGTCTGAGCTGCTGTCAGGAATCCTAGATTAGATGATACAATTTTGAGAGGATGTAACCGAAATAAATGAGCTCCTAAACCAGAGGTATTTCCCTGAAATCTTTGTCAGAATTTGAATTTTCAATACCTTTTTCTACCTATTGCCTTTCTACAAGTTAAAATGACCTTCTCTGTACCTTTTCTTTTTTTCTCCCCCTTTAACTAACCTTGGGTCAATAAAATCGGATAGTGAAAAATCCCAGTCTGCTCCGTGACACTCATGACAAACCTCACATGGAAAATTCATCATGGCATTTTCCATAGGGTAGTTTTTCATCCATAGGTAAGTTTTCCATCTCCCTAAGGACAGTAGATGAGTTTCGTGGACTGTCAGGAAATCCACCCTTCCCAGGAACACCATTATCTCTGCTAGTAATGGGCATTGGGCTTGGCCCTACCCAGTTTGTGCTCCAACAATTCCCAGGCACAGCTTGGCCATTCAGGTGTTAGAATTATAAAATCCAGGAATGAATTGGAAGAAACCTTAAAGATCATCTCATTCAACCCCACAGCCTGGGCAGGGAACCTTCCACTAGATCAGGTTGCTCCAAGCCCTGTCCAGCCTGGCCTTGGACACTTGCAGGAATGCAGAAATTCTGACTTGGTGGGATGTGGAATATTCCCAGGACACTGGTGTTTTAAGCCATCTCAATTTCTGATGACTGAGAAATTTTACAGACCTAATGGATTGCTGTGCCTGTGAAGGGAGAGTTCCCTTTCCTCTGAGCTCCCTGAGTTCTCCTGACCACTGCAGTTTTGGAAAGCATTTTTCAGCCTTAGAGCAGGGACACCAGCAGAGGGGGCAGATGGAGTATTTTTCAGCTGGACTAACCTGGCTTTGCTGATCCAGCCCTAAAAAAACCCCACAAAAATATGAAGAGAGTTGCAATTTTTATTAAAGATACACAGACATTGCACAAATCTGTGATCACAGACGGGTTTGGGTTGTGAAGGGCTTTAAAAATCACCTTGTTCCAACCCCCTGCCATGGACAGGGACACCTTACAATAACTCAGGTTGCTCCAAACCTGGTCCAGCCTGGCCCTGAACACTTCCAGGGATGAGGAATGCAAGAATTCTAGAACACATCTAGTGGGATGTGTTCCTGGCCAAACCTCAGCAGGTTCATGGTAAATGTTGTTGTACACCCTTTGTTAATGCAGTAATAGACTACTGAGTTTTGCTGCTCTTCCTCTCCCAGCTTTTGGAGAGGGAACAGCTTTAAACACTGCCTAAAAAGAAAGAAAAAAATAAAAGAATTATGTTAAATGCAAAATGTTAATATTTGATGTTAGAAATATCAAGCAACATTTTTTGAGACAATTCCATTTGAAAAAAAAAAAAGAAAATTGGAAATTTGAAGAAACTCGGAGTTTAGATAAAACTTGGAGAAAATGCAGATATTACTGTTTGAAAATAGACATTACATCCAGCCAGGATGTGCAGACTCACCCTTCACAGGCACAAGACAAATTATACTGTAATTAAAATAAAAAATTACTTGTAGTTGTACAGCAAATTAAATCTTTGTTAGAAATACCCATTTAATATTTTCATTTATGCAGATACAGAGTAAGGGAAGAGGAAGAACTGTCATTTTCCTGTTGCACATGACAGTAAATTCAGTGCTGTCCCATTAGAATTCATTTTCAGGCCAACTGAACCTCCTCACAGAGCAGTAGAAAAGGCAATACAGCTTTTTCGAGATTAGAACATTTATATTCAGTAAGATAGGGCAGTATAAAATTGTCCTCAAACAACAGCTGCTTTCTTCAACTGTAGCTAATGAAAAACAAAACCATTAAATGAGCTCTTACAGAAAGGTCAGGCATGAAATCTGAAAGTTTCTGTGCTCACCAGCCAGGACAGATGAGTTGAATGTGACAATTATTTGTTTGGATACCTTTAACACAAACTCTGTGACGTCCTTCTGCAAACTATATTATCTAAAAATGAAAAAAGTATAGAAAAACAACATAGAAAGTCCCACTTTGTCTGCAAGAAAGGCTTCAGCTGCAAAGTTAATGCTCATACAATAAATTCATCAGGGATGAGAAAAGGTAACTTTGAGATCTGTGTGTAAAAATGAGGGTCCCTAAACACAAAACTGTGTTGGTCAATGAATAATTTATGATTATCAGACTTACCCTGTGCAGGAGATTCTTTCCATAACAGATTCAGGAAACAGAGTGACTTGACTTTCAGGAATTGAGAAATATCAGTCAGTCACTGACACTAAAATGAATTAACTCTTCTTCTGCAGATCCCACAATGCTCTCTGGTTCCTCCACAAAGAAAACACTGAGGGCCAAGAACAAACCTGTAAATTTGAGAATAACCTGATGTCTGGAATGTTTTTAGGCTATTTCTCATACAAATGGCCACAGAAAAGGGAGTCAAAAGCATGTCTGGAAAAGGATGGGGGGTGAAAACCCTCTGTAAATGGGTGCAAGAATTAAAATCAGTATCTTCCAGAGACAGTTTGTAGCTCCAGGCTGCACTGATAATCAAAGATGATGTGGGGAGCAAGACTTTTTCATAGATAATCTCATCAGCTTCTTATTGCTGATACTGTTCAAGGAAGAAAGATGAAGAAATTTGAGAAAAAAAACTGGATAGTAAAATCTTGGTATATCTGAGGCTCAATCCAATTGTAGGGGACAGCAGATGAAAGAGAGCACCACCAAAACACCCTCATAGCAGCATTGCTCCAAGGAAAGTACTCCCAGACATTCCTGAGGGAATTCAGGCAGCTCAGGCTGCTGTTTGATGGGCACCAGCACCCAGCCAGCAGCTCCCATGCCATCCCATGCCATCCCATCCCATCCAGCCTGGAGGAAGGGGCAGGGCTGCAATTTATTTAAAAGCCAATTAACACAATGCTAACGTGACAGATCTCTTTAATTAGATGCTGTTTGTGTCAGTTTTCTTAGAACAGGAAACAGGTGAGAAGAAAGACCCAAAGAATAAAAAAAGCCAAGAAAACCTGGAATATGACAGCTAATAAATTAACTAATCAATTTGATCATGTGGGGTTTTTTGTTAAAAAATCCTAAAGATGACTTTAGATAAAGATAAAGTTAGATAACTTTAGATAAAGTTCTCATCAATAATTTATTAATGTTTTATTATAGTACATTAATATTTTATTATGGAAACATTTAAACTATTTTTCAAAACAGTATTATTAAGATTCCTCTGGAGATAAGGTCATCATCAAAAAAAGTGCATCAATATGAACACAGGCTAACTCCATATGTTAATATCTATATTTTATATTTGTTAATAATTTATACTTTAAATATTAATATCTAAATAAATCTGTGCAATAACAACTGCAATTCTGGGGCTGTGTCACACCTCAGGGATGGGTTTACACGTCTTGAACATTCTCTAAGGTTTACCCATTATCATCTCTGTGTGTTACTACTGGAAGTCTCAGCTGACATAAAGATAATTTATTTAATTTCTTTATTAATAAGCTTTCCAAAGAGTGGTTCACAGGCTGGTTTTTGTGTCAGGTTTATGGTTTTGGAGTCACTGGAGTCTCTGACATTCTCTGCTGGTCAACTTGAATGCAAAAAACATTAATAGAGAAGAGCAGTTGGATGCTTTTAGGTGGCAGATCTGATTGGGATTATGGAAGAAGGGCAACCAGATGGTGCTTTAGGATAGGAGGGAAGTGTTTTCAGAAAAAAAATAAAAACCTAAAATAAGGATATTTTTATTATCCCACTGATAAATAATCAGTGCACAGACAATGGCAGGTCACTGTTGTCCTCTCCAGCCTGTGCAGTGTGAACCCCCTGACAGCTCCAAGCTTTGGTGGTGGACAGGTGCCACGTTTGGACAGTGCCTGTGGTGTTTTTGTGTTTCCATTCCATTCCATTCCATTCCATTCCATTCCATTCCATTCCATTTTGTGTTTCCAGCTCGGTGTCCGGCACCCGCGGTGTCCCGGCCACCCAGCGGAGCTGCTCAGCTGCCAGCGGCCTCTCCCAGTTCCCGGGAAAACAATTCCCAGGCTCCTTGTTCTGCTCAAAGCTCCGGCTCAGTGGAGCAAGAAATCCTTGCTGGATTTATGAGGGCAGAAGGATGGACCTCAATGGACAGGAGCCTCGCTGGATTTTGTAATTGACCTTGAAATCTTCTGGGTAATAATCCCAAGAAAAGGATGTTGCAAGTCTTCCCAAGACAGGCTAAACCTGTAGCAATAATGTGAGCAGGAGGATGCTGAACTTTTCCCTCCTCTGCTCCATAATCTTCCATAATCCCAATCAGATCTGCCACCTAAAAGCATCCAACAGCTCTTCTCTATTAATATTTTTTGCTGAATGCAAAAAGTTGACCAGCAGAGAATGTCAGAGACTCCAGTGACTCCAAAACCATAAACCTGACACAAAAACCAGCCTGTGCTCCATACTCTCCTGTTCCTGACATGCATAAGGCAGGGATAACACTGCTGCAGGGAAGTGTTTAAATCCAAAGCAAAAATCTGTTTCTAATTAGGTCTTTAAAAAAAAATAAATCCATAGAAACTTTTCTGTTTAGAATTGTTCCTTGACATCACCTGAGCTTCCTGCCAAAACTCCAGATTATCTCAGTGTGTTTCAGATTTTACTGCTTGTTTAGGTTATTTTTTTCACACACCTATGCAGGAATGCTTGGAAAATATCTTTTTTTTTTTTCTTTAGAAGTGTGTTTGAAACAAATACTTCAAAGCACATAAGGGTTTGTTTAAATTCACACCATGTTACACTCACAGACATTCATTGCTTCCAAAGGCTCAGCAGCACCACTGGAAAGGCTCTGAGGGACTTACCAGACATGGGGAAAACTGTACAAAAGTGATTCATTCCTTGTAACATTTGTGACCCTTCATGATTCTGGGGATTTGGGGCTTGTTTTCTTATGTCTTGTCTCATCCCAAAGGGATTATCTGATTCAGTAGCTGGATGAAAGGCTTTAGGGGAACCATGTAGCAGCTTCCACCCTACAAGAGATGGATCAGGCTGCTGCTTCCAGCCACTGCATCTCCAGGAATCAAACACCCACAGAGTAAAGAAAAATGGAAGGATCCTTCAGAGCCTCCTGGGTATTGAGTAAAATGGGGCTGATGAGGTTTATAAGGCTCATGAGAAGTGATAGAGAGTAACCACACATGGTGCCAGGGCCAGCTGAGCCCCATTGGCGTTTTCCAGGAGCTTGGAGTCACGGTACAGCAGGAATGGAGTTACTCTAAGGAAGCCAGAGCATCATAGGATGGATACCTGGGCTGCTGAAGGACCAAAACAAGCTTTTCTGCAAACAGAATGTGCAGCCTCTCACAGACAGCTCTGGAGATTTTGTGCTGTGTGTAACCTCCAGCTGCTGGAAGCCACGGTCCCCTTTGTCCCTCAGAACAGCTCAGCCTGTTAGAAAGGTGCCCAGAGCAGCAGCACCTGTAAGCTCACCCACCTTCCTCCCTGTGCTCCCTTCTGATGAGCTGCTTTGGAAAAATGTCCGAGTTGCCAGGTGTTATTTCCAAAACTGGAAGTGAAACAATTGACTAAACTCCAGGAGCCCAGGGCTGTTGTGCAGGACAGGCAGAGGTGTGGGCTGGTCACAGGCTGGGGACAGCTCACCTGTCATGGCAGGACGTGGTTCCTGTGGCCCAGAAGAATTCCTCCAGTCACGTCTGCTTCTTGTAATGCCCCCCACTGCTGGCAAATGGATGGATTTGGGACACAACAGAGTTATTCTGGTGACCATTAACACATTTTATACCCTTAATGAGGCTGGAACTGGTCACAGACTTCTAAGCCAAATCATGAAAATGCCAGTTCGGAGAGCAGCATATCAGGATATTCTGTGTCTGATGAAACCTTTTTTTTTTAGGAAATTATCTTAGGTCAAAAGGAGAGAGGGGAGACTTGCCTTTTGCAATCACAGAGCTCCACTGATGTGCTTCCAGCTATCTTAGCACATGCTATTGATCTCTTGGAACAGTTTCTATCAGTTAATAACGATTGTCAACAAGCTCTGCATGAAATCTTAAAATTAATCTTGGCTGTAGCTGCAGATCTTGAAATACAGAGCTCTGGGCTACAATCTTAGAGCTCCAAGTACAAATGTTTTAAAATGTGATTGTGAATAACTGGAAATCAGCCTGGAGAAGAGAGGAGGAGACCTTAGAGCACCTTCCAGTCCCTAAAGGGGCTCCAAGAGAGCTGGAAGGAGACTTTGGACAAGGCATGGAGTGATGACAGAACAAGGGGGAATGGCTTCAAACTGCCAGAGAGCAGGGTTAGACTGGATATTAGGAAGAAATTCTTCCTTGTGAGGGTGGTGAGGCTCTGGCACAGGTTGCCCAGAGAAGCTGTGGCTGCCCCATCCCTGGAAGTGTTCAAGGCCAGGCTGGACAGGGCTTGGAGCAACCTGGGATAGTGGAAGGTGTCCCTGTCCATGGCAGGGTGTTGGACCTAAAGGAACTTTAAGATCCCTTCTAGTCCCAAACATTGTATGCTTCCATGATGAAATCAGTGTATCAGTTTTGGAAAAATATCCTTGCAGTAGATGCCCTCTCCCAAATGCCTGCTCATCATTCAATCTTTTTTCTCCAACAATCTTGCCCAGGTCTTTACTATCCACAAACCGTCCTGCTGCAGCAGCTGACTAAAGGGAGCAGCCAGACTGCTCCCAAAACACCCCTTCCAGCTGAGAAATGCACCAGTCGTGAGAAATGCACCATCATCCCCACTAGGAAGATGTGCATCACACATCTATGAAGCTGTGCACACAGCTCTGGGTAGCTCTGGAGTTCAGAGCATACAATTGTGCTCTGTACATGGGGCACAACAGACATTTAATATGAACCATGTTCAGTTTTACCTTGCATGGTATGTTGTATTTAAATCTGGTGAATCCAATCTTTGCCTTTTGTTTTCTTTCTCTGCATCTTCCTGCTTCCATCCCCGCCCGTGTTCTTACAACTCTGCCGCAGTTATTACATTAACAAAGTGTGGGGATGAGTCCTGGATAATAACATTTCATCTGGAACCTTGCCATGCTGGGAAGATGGTAATTTAGTTAATTGAATTCCATCTAAAAGGGAACTGAATCAATGTTCCAGCACAGTACTGGAGCACGTGGCTGGCAGTAAGGATTGGAACACAAGTGGTCAAACCAATCTCAGGGCACTGACAGGAGGAGTTTGAATTTGAGTCCTGGGTTTAGGTGATAGAAGCTGCACTCTGAATCTTGTCTGAACACGATTTACAACCTTGTCTGTGTATTTTGGAACATTGTCCATCAGGCTAGCAGTGAAATGGAAAAGTACTGAGGGAGCAGGGCAGGTACAGCTCGACAGGAAAGGTGTTTTGCCTGGCCCAGGACCAAGGAGCTGCTCTGTACCAGCACAGTGCCCTCCCAGGAGCGACATTCCCTGGGGACCAGATGTTTGGACAACATATGAGCTCTTCTTGGTGATCCTGGACAGAAAGGGTAAAACCTCCCTGGGCATATTGGTATCCACTATCTTCCTTTTCCAGGAACAAATTTATATCCTTGAGGACTAGAGTGATCCATTCTCATCAGTATTTCTGGTCAAACTGCTCATCCTAGAGAAAAATGACCTCTCAGAGGAGCCAGTTCTCTCATCCCCAGCACACAACTTGCTGTCAAAGCATGAAGCACATTAGCCATGACCCCAGATGATTTTAGAAACTGTCTAGGGAAGAGACCTTGGGGACAGAAAACACATTTTACAGCTAAACTAATTGCAAACACCCAGCTGATCCTTCTGGGCTGCACATCTCAGTGGCAAGGTGGGACATCACCTTGTAAGAGAGTCTGGGTTTGTCTGGAACCCAGAGGAGGTGGCAGTTTCTGGTGGCAGGGCACCACAGGGGGCAAGGTCTGGTGTGTCTCTCCACTGTGGGAGCGTGGCCAGAGAGCGGCCAAGGGGAAGTGGGAAGGAGAAAATATCTTCATGTCTGGAGCTTGGATCAATGCACACAACACAAACATTGGCTGAGACACCTTCCTCCTGCTGGCTTCTCTGCTGCCAGGATTTACAGACTGGCTGCAAAGTGTCTGTCTTGAGCTGGTGTGGAGCCAGGCTCAGAGCAGATGCTTGGCCAGAGGAAGGTCATTAGCATGAGGAAATGGCTGCAGGCCCTTTGGTTTGGGCAGAGTCACTTTTCATCCCACAGAGCAGATCTGCAACTAATGCCTCAAGGTCTCCGCTGTCTCAGCAGCCTGTGGCACCACTTCAAGCTTCACTGGGGAATGAGATGGAGCTGCTGATCCTGTGGAAGTTTTTGGTCTTCCCAAGTGCTGAGCACTCCAACTCAGCCTCTCCTTGTCAGACCTGTGCTCCACTGCCAACCACTGCAGGAACCTCTGCTTTCCTGCCCACACTGCTCAGGAAGACTGGTGCTTAAAGCCCATGTTCCTTGCACTTACCTGTGTGTCCACCTGGATTTGACCACTTTGAGGAGCAGTGTGATGTGTCTGTAATGCAGGTCACAGCCACAGTACCACAGAGGCTGTTCCTAAAGGGCATTCAGTCCCTCCTGCAAGGGTCAGTGGGGGAGCCTTGGACATGCACAGACTGAGCCAACAACTCTCAGCACACCACTACACTGGTACTTAGTAAGATTCCTCTTTTTGATGAAGACCCTGATCAATATGTTGCTCTTCCCAGAAAGCTGTTCCCATCACCTCAGAGGACATGATTTTTTTTCAGGCTGATCTGGGGCAATTTGCAGCCAACAGATCCAGTTGGTCTTTACTGGCACAAATTCTCCTGGGGCTGCTTTGGCAGGACTGAGATGCCTTTTCCATGCTGGGAACAGCGTGCTCTGGAGCTGCCTCCTTGAGAACCAAGAAGGCTGGAGGGGAGAAATTCTGTGTAATTTGTGAGGAAAGCAGTGGAGGAGTTGAAGAGGGGCTGGAGTGGGCAAGGAGCATCTTTGTGCAAGGGATGGCAGCACATGGGAGTTGTGAGAGCTGTGAGTTGTTACCTGATCTCTGCAGTGGCTTCACAGGCTGTGAAGAAGCTGCTTCTGTTCAGGATTCAGAGCAGGGAGAGGCTGGGCTGATGGAGAGGCTGGGCTGATGGAGCGGGCTGTCCTGGGAGATCCTGCAGTCCCTGCCTTGGATGAGCCATCACCTGAGCAGCAGTGGCCTCACCTCAGCAGCAGGGTGCTCAGAGAAGGTGTAGATGCCCCATTCCTTGGAAACATTCACAGCCAGGTTGGACAGGGCTTGGAACAACCTGCTATCCCTTCCCATGGCACGAGCATTGGAATGAGGTGGTCTTTAAGGTACTTTCCAACCCAAATAATTCCAAGATTCTATGATTTCCCAGTCTTGATTTCCCTGTGTCAAAAACACATCAACACCTGCAGCTCCCCTTCAGAGCTGTCTCCACATGGGAGCTCCCATGCTCCACAACCAGGTCCTGACAGGACCATACAGGCAGGAGATGAGTCCTGTGGGGCCTGACCTGCTCATCTCTTCCCAAAATGATCTTCCTTTGCCAAGCCTCCAAGGACAGGGCTGAGTCACCTCCACAGACCTCAAGGCACTCAGGGCAGCCTGGCCCTGGGAATTCTGCAGCTCATTTGTGCAGCTGGGCAGTGGAGTCAGCAAGGGGTTAAAGTCTCTCTTTCCCCCACTCCCCCTCCCCCTTCTCAAGCAACAATTTTTTGGAGGAACATTGCATGCTTAGAAAGACCATTTAGGGATAGACAGCCACAAACTCCCTCCAACCTGCTCAAAACAGAAAGGAGAGCTAATATCCCCCAGCCCTCAGCCCAGCCTACCACTGGTAGACACTGTCCACCCCCACCTAGGATGGGGCTGAATCCTGCCCAGAAAAAGACAACCTCTTCCTTCTCCTGTGTTTTCCAAAGCAGGTGTCTGGGATGCAGAGGTGCAGTGCTGTGCCTTGGCAGTGAGTGAGCCTGTCCCAGCCACGTGTGTGCCCCTGGCACATCCCTCACGGCCTGAGCAGTGCCACTGCCACAGCTGAGCCACCTGGAAATAACTCTTGTGGGTTATTTAGGGAGCCTGGCTCTGAATGGATGGCCCTGAGGTGGATATGGAGCTGCAAATCCTGGCACTGCCACCCCAGCAGCACTGCAGCAGGCTCAGCCCATGCCCGGGATCGGGGTCACGGCGCCTACACCCAGTTTCATGCACTCTCCGGAGTGACCATCCCATCCCGGAGCTGCCGGCCCATCCTGGAGCCCAGCCTGTTCCCAGGGATCGTTACCAGGAGCTCGTGTGTTTGGTTGCAAACAGAGCGGGAGCGGGAGCCAGGCGCTCGTGTTTGTGTGCCTGCGGTTGCTCAGGCAACTCGGGGCCAGCCAGGAGCTGCCAAAATCCTCGGTGGCCAGGGCCAAGCCCCCGGCACAGCTGCCCCGGGGCGGCGTGGCCGGCCGAGCCCCCTCTGTCCGGCCGGGCGAGGGGCCAGAGGGGCTCGGGCTGCTCGGTCCATGAACACAACCAGACCGGGCGTCAGTGCGGACGGGGTTTATTGCAGAGCCGGGTTACAGCGTGGGTCTGCAGCATCCTTTGGTTTGGGCTTCACGAAGGCAGCGGGAGGCCACGGGGATTCAGGTCGGAGACCTTTGCCGATGGCCAGGCAACACCGAACTCTCCCGGGGCTGGGCCAGGAGCGCCCCGGCACCGGCAGCCCCGCGGGGTCCGAGCCTCCCGCGGCGCTGGCCAAGCGGCAAAGCCGGGCAGCCTCGAGGGGAGGGCGAGGTGCGGAAAGGAGGAGGCGGCTGCGGTGTGACTGGTGCGGGGTTAAGGCAGGTCCCCGGAGAGCGGAGGACAGGCTGCGGTCCCCGGCGGGACAAGGGAGGGTGCCCCGAAAGCCGGGGCTGAGGTAGGGAAGGTCTGGTGCCGGCGGGGCAGGGGAGCCCTGAGGAGCAGCGCTGTTAGTGCGGTGTGGGGCTGGGGGTGACAGCACGGGGGGACACAGGAGGGGCGGGGGGATCACAGCACAGGGTGGGACGGACGCAGCGCTGGGGCAGAGCCCGGCGACTTCCCCAATGCCCCCAGCGCTGGGCGGCCGACATCCCGCCAGCCTGGGGCTGGCCCCAGCGCAGCCTCCGGGGCCCCACTGACGGGCACGGCCCGGGGCTGAGCACCGACCCCACGGCCGGCGCGCAGGGACCGGGGCGGTGGCGCCACGGGCACCCGTCCCTACTTTTTGACTTTGGCGTCGTAGGTGCCCGCGTTCTTGTAGGCACTGACGTAGCCGCTGGTGTCCACGATGTTCTCCCGCCCGCTCTTGCCCTTGCCCTTGCCGCTCTCGTCGAAGCGCTCCTTGTGGGAGCCCGTGTACTTGGAGGTGTCCGTCAGCCTCTCCACGGCTCCCACTGTCTTGGCTTTCTGCGGTGGGGAGATGGGACACGGGGGTCAGGAAGATGCTCCATCCCCTTCCCACACAAGTTCCGTCCCTTGCCCCACACGAGCTCCTGATCCCCACCGAAGACCCCGCTGTGCCCCCCTTACCCTGTGCAACCCTCGGGTCCCCCCACTCACCAGGGCCCTGGGTCTCCTAGAAAGCCCCTGCGCTGCGGGCAGAGCTGCACCCTCCCCTGCTGACGAGCACTGCTGCTCCCGGCAGCCACGGGGCTCCTCACTCACCGTGACGCCCACGTTAATGGGCTCCTTCCCTGCCACCAGCTGGCAGATGGCTTCATACGCCTCCTCTTTGCTCTTGTCCTTAAACCTCTTGGGGGCCAGCTCTTCCAGCGCCTTCTTGAACTCCTCATAGTTGATGACACGGGCTGTCTTCCCTCTGCCAGAACAAAACTCAGGCTGCCACCAGAACGTCTTTGGGTCACGCCTCCAAATGGGATGAGCTGCATCAGAGTGACCCTTTGTCCTACACCACCCTTGGGTCCCTCACCTACTTCTGAAATTCAGCTACAGCTGAGTGGGTTGGGGCTGGGCACAGCTGGTGCTGAGCTCCAGGAGCTCTTCAGCCACATGCTGTTCAAAGTCCCTGTTACCAAAAACCAAGGTGCATGGAAGTGCTCTAGGACTTGTTGCTGGTGTCAGGAGGAGAGTGCATCCATTCCCACTGCTCCCAGGTTGCTCAGCATCCTCTCTCCTCTGGCAGGCATCAATCCTCCAGTCAAATTTGGAAAGACAGGCACAGAGCATCTCTCCCCTGAGCTCCTGGTCCTCATCTCTGGGGCAGCACAGCAACCTGCTCTCCAGCATCTCAAAAACCCCCCCAATGCTCATCTCTGCCTGGCCCAACCCAGGAACATGGGAATGCCTGGACAGAGCACATGGAGGAAGTAGGTTCTCCACCTGTCCTGCACCCTGGTGTGGAGCATGAAGTGTATTGTGTCCCCAGGGACCCTAAAAGCAGTTCCAGGTGCCTTTTAGCCCTTCAAGCTGCCCCTGTGATCTCCATGGACCAGAGTCCTCCCCAAGCTCAGGCATTGCCTGGCCAGGCCCAGGGAAGGGCCACATCACATGGGGCAACCCTGAGCACCCTCCTCTGCTCCCTGTGGCACGTCCTTGAGAGATGGGAACCTGGCAGAGCCAACCAGACCCACCGCAATTCTTGGAGTGGGAGCAGGGGCACAATCTCTGCACCAAATCTGAGCCTCCCACCCCCAAATTTGGGCTGATTTATTATTAGGTCTTGCAGAAGCAGACACATGTCCCACCTGAAGGTGGGACACTGCAGGTCAGCGCCCACAGCTCAGTGACAAGGGGGATGGACAGGCTGGGCACACAGCAGGGGCAGCACAGCTCCGTGGGGACCCCCACACCCAGACACCAACACCCTGCCCGTACTGCAAAGGCATCCAAGTCACTTACTTCACCTTGGAGAAGACAATGTCCACATCAGTGCTGGTGACGCTTTTGCCGTCGGTGACTTTGCAGTCTTTGCACAGCTTAGCCCAGTTCTTCCCATTCATCTCCTGCCCCGTTGCTTTGGTGTCACCGTAGATGGCGAATTTACGGAAGCTCTCCTCCAGAGATGCCATCTCAGCGTTCCCGGCCATGGGGCTGCAGGACAGGGCAGATGGGCCCGTCAGGCTCCTGCTGGCTGCTCGGCAGAGCTCGGCTGGCTGCTCGCAGGCCCTCGAGGGCAGCAGGAGGAGGAAGAGGAGGAAGGCTGGTGAGGGTGGAGGCTCTGCAGCAGGATCGGGGTGTTGGCAGCACCTGCGGGCGTGGGGTGAGGGCTGACAGCAGCCTCGGATGAGCCTCGAGGCTGAAAGCCAAGAACGTGTCTTGGGGAATGGAGGCTCCTGGTCGAGAGCTGTCAGCAGCGAGGCTGTCGGCTCCGGGGCTGGCGGGGAGTGAGTGCATCAGCCTGTCCCCTCGGGAGTACTCTCCGGGAGTGACGCAATGCGTCCGCCTTCCTCCCGCTCGCAGATCAGGAGAACCGGCACGGCCGCCGGCCTTCTGCCCCACCTCTCCCCTGCCTGCATCCCCCTGTGTGGAGCTGGCAGCCCCCCAGCCCTGTGACCTGCCCCAGGGCTGGGCCAACCGTGATGCCCTGCAGGGTACCAAGCTGCCAACAAGTCCCTGCACCTTGTGGTGGCACTGTTGCTGCTGCCCCATCCCCCCTGCCCGCTGCCACAGCCTCGCCAGCCTCGTCCTGGCGGCTCAGCATCCCCCACCACGCACCGAGCACCCACAGCATCTCGGCAGGGACTGGGCGGGGCCGTACTCGGGGGAGCTCCAGTACCCAAGGGGGTCCCCGGCAGCCCGAGGTGCAGATCGGGTACCTTGCCCGGTGGGTGCCCGGGCGAGAGAGGCCGGGATGAGCCCCCCGGAGCCTCGGCGAGGGCCGGGGTGTGGTCCCCAAGCCCGTCGCTAGGGAGGATGGGCGTTGCCTGGCGACCGTCGCTAAGGAGGTGCGGAGGGGCGGGGATGCCGCCGCTGCCTCCCGGTCTCGCGTTCCCGGTTCTCGTCGGCCCGGGTCCGCACTGCCCCGCAGAGCCAGCCGGGGCTCTTCCCGTCCGGCTGGGGGGTCACTGCCTGCAGCTGCGAATTGCCGGAGCAGCCACGACCCCCGCCCTCCCTCCGGTTTCCTCCCTCCCCGGGCAGCGGCCCCGGGACGGGCGCCGGAGGGGCCGCGGGTGCGGGGGGTCCCGGCCGCTCGGTCACTCACCTCCAGGCCACTCAGTCACCTCCCGGGCACTGTCTCACCTCCCGGCGCCGCTCTCTGAGGCGGGCGGGGGCGGCCGCAGCCGCCTGTTTAAGGCGCCTCCATGGCGACGGGAGGGGCCGCGCCGCCCCTGCCCGCCTCCCCCGGGCCGCGGAGCGGCGGGAGCGCCCTCGGGGCGGGGAGACGGAGCCCGGGCAGAGGACCCGGACCACCTCTGGGACCCTCCACCAACCCATGAAGCCTCTCTGCTTCCCCATGAGACCGTACCGGCACCTGACCAGGTCTGTCCTGCACCCCACAAGGTCTCTCCATCACCCTACAAAGCCTCAGCGTTGTCCCACAACGTCCCTTTAGCATCTCCCGAGGCCTCAGCATAAAGTCACAAGGTCTCTCCACCACCCCCTCAGCACAGGCACTCCCCAACAGCCCTGCTGTGCTTTACCCTTTCACCCGCCCCACATAGTCACCATGCCCCCCATAGAGGAACTGTCCCCTTGGTGGGTGACAGGTGCCCAGACTGAGGAGACAATGCCAACCGTTCTGGTGTGTCAGGGGCTGTGGTGAGCACCTGTGGCCCAGTGAGACACGTTTGGAGCTGCCACATGCCAGCACTGCCCACCCTGGCAGCCCGGAGCATGACCGCACACAGGGCTCCCGGTGGGTGCTGCGAGCTGAGGCAGTACCCAAATATTGTGGTTGTCATGGAGCCCCAGCACAACCCACATCTCTTACTCACTGCCCCACCTCAGCTGTTTGCCCACAGCCTGCTTTGATCCCTGTGCTCGGCTGGCATCGCTCTGGTGGGAGCAGGGCATCGTGGATGATCAGCTGCAGCACCAGCAGGAGCTGTGCACAGCCAGCACACACAGTGTGTGATTTGCTGCTGCCTTGGGGGTCCTGCAGACAAATCAGCAGCTTTGGGAACTGGAAAGGGGCTGAAACAACAGTCTTTGGTACCCTGTGGTCTGTCTGCCCTGGTGCCTGTGCAGAGGAGCTAAGGACAGACACAGAGCTGTCCCAGGACATCAGTTCTGCTTGTGCACCTGGAGCATTTTGCTGTGGAGCACAGCCCCAGTGACAACCTTCCCCTCTTGGCTGAGGGGTACCTGTTCTCTCTTGGCACATTGTTGCCAGTTCTTGACTGGACAAAGCCATGAACAACCCATTCACACTAATTCTGTCTTGGATTAGGGTCTGGACACCTCCAGAGGTAACCACCAGTCAGCTCTGGGAGTTTGGGATCACTAACTTAACCTGTCACTTCAGAGGTGAGTGCCAGGGCTGGTGCCAGAGGCCTCAGGTGTGTCACAGCACCTGGCCACTTTGGGTGGGCTCAGCTGGTCAGACACATGAAGGATCCCACTTTATTATTCCCCCCAACCAAGCCTGTGGTCCCTCCATCGGAGGCTCCACAAGAGCTGCTCTTTCACAGCCCAGCCAGAAGCAGGGTGGCAAGGACATCCTGGAGGGGACAGTCCAGAGTGGGAAGAGCAAGTGTGGAGGCTCATTTGATGCCAGAGTCCAGGCAGATCTCTCCAAGAGGTGTTTTTCCTCTCTCTGGTTTGTCCTGGTAGAGCTCAGACGTGGCCAGAGAGTCTGGGAGCTACACGGAGGAGGTGGCACCAGGAGGACTCTCCTGATGACACTTTCTTCCTGCTCCTCATGCAATATGGAAGCAGGTTTCAAACTGCAGAGGGTCAGAGGTGACAGTTCCTGGCCGTGAAGTGGGAATTTCAACCAGTCTCTCTGCAGACCAGTAATGACCCAGGTGTGTCATCCCACCTGCAGAAGGTGGGGACAAGTTATAAACTCTCTGCTTTAAGGACAAGGGAATAACTATTGCCACATAGAGGAGGATGGTTAAGTCTTGATGAAGGTAAAGCCTTATCCTTAGCTTGCCCTGCAGCTCCCCACCAAAGCAGGTGTCTGGCTCTGCTTCCAGCTGACAGCTCCAGACAGGAGCCAGGTAATGGCAGCAGGAGCATCAGGCAGGGCTTGGCAGTGGTGGGCAAGCCTGGATCCTCCGAGCCGGCAGCAGGTGGAGGAGGAGTTGGACACGGCAGCTCTTTCTGTAGGAGCTCCAGCTGGTCCTGGGGCTGCAGAGCCCGAGGAGACAAGCAATGGCACACGGGGAGAGCCGGGTAAGGGGGCGCTGAGCCACGGCTGGTGAGCTGCCCACGGGGTCGGGTTGAGCAGGTCAGGTTTCGGTTCCTAAGGGCTGCGGTTTGTTGTGCGTTTGTTGTCACCGTGACAGCCCTGTTGGGATGGAGCATGGTCCTTGGCCGGCTCCCGCTGTTCCTCATGCAGCCCGGAAAAGGAAGCCCGGGAGGAGGCTGTGACTTGGTCCGCAGCCCACGGGACGGGCAGGAATTGACAGGGAGGTTGCACAGGTCCTGTGATGTGGTGGAGGAGCATGCACACGGATCAGTGCTCAGCTCGCCGGGGGACTTTCCCTTCTAATCAGGGTTACGATGTTCCCAGGCTGTCTCCTGCCCCAGGGACATAATGAGCCGAACACTCCAGCGCTCGCCCCAGACAACAGCGAGGCTCACACACAGCTGCATCCCCGAGGTGCAGCTTCGGCTGCTGCGCTGGTTCCTGCTAGGACCGTGTCCTTCTCCCCACCCTCAGACGGGGTTCGGAGGGCTGTGACTGCTCAGGGTTCAGCTCAGAGAGTGCACGAAGCCACAAGCACAACCTCTGGGCACCCTCTGTGCTCACCCTCATCCTCTTTGCCCCTCTCTTCCCCCGAGGCTGGGCACCGCAGCCTCCCGGGACTCGTCCCGTTTCAGGAATGAGTCTCTGGCTCGGCTGTGTCTGGGGTGGGATGAGGTTATGCGGGAACGCCGTTTCTCTAGCGCGAGTTGCTACAAAACAGAGGGAAGTGTTTCGGAGGTTGTGCAATATGTACACGGTCACCCCAGCAACAGCGCGTCCACAAGGCATTAGCGGGGCTTAGCTGCGGCTGCTGAGCGGCGCGATCGGGACCGGGCCGTGCTGGGTCTGTGCCGGCTCCGTGCCGGCTCCGTGCCCGGTCCGTGCTGAGTCCGTGCCACCGAGCACGAGCTGCCGTCGTGCCATGCACAGCACCGGGCACAGGAGCGGGGGGAACGCTCCATCCTCTGGCAGGATCTTCCTTTCCCCCACCCCGCAGCTCCTTGAGATGCTCTCAGGACGCGTCAAAAGCAGCGCAGGAACAGACTCCTACAAATCATTTCCCAAAGGACGGTCCCCTTGCCTTCAAAGAGGAAACAAAGAAACTTGAGTCAGGCTCAAAGACAAAAGTAAGCACGACGCGCATCCCGTGCCAAGGCAGAGGCTTGGAGCAGGCACTGCGGGGCCTGGCACAGCTGCCAGACAATGGCCAGGCACCACGACATGATTTCAAAGGACTGTGGAAAGCTGTCATCCTGCAAATCATTGCTTCTTCCCAATAGAAAGCCACAGTGTCTTGTGGTGGAAACAGCTGGTCCAGGGCACTGCCTGCAGCTGATGGGAGAGTTCACGCTGTGGCAAAATCCTTTTATTCAGTGCTGGAGAATGTGCTTGTCAGACCTCAATGTATCTGCAGTGATGGGGAGCTGAAGGCATCAGGACTTCTGTCAGGACCTCAACCCAGTTCTCTTATGGTCTTGGGCTGCAGCTTGTGGCAATTGCAGCCCTCTGGTGCTGAGCCCAGGACTGCTCTGCCCACATGCTGGACTCTGCAGCAGCACCCCAATGTGACTTGTTCCTTTTGCTTACTGCCATGGGTCTGCTATGGACATTCCTCATAGAGAGCAGCAGAAATACCATTGGCACTTGAATCTGCAGGGTATCAATGTTAAAGGCCCAAGATGGTAAAAGCAAGGTTGGGAAGGAGAGTCCGGGAGCTAAAACAGTCTCAGCCCCAACATTTTCACTCTTGGGTGCCCACTGTGCACCTTCAACAGTGCTCTTTGGATGGGGTTGTTGCACAAACACAGACCCCAGCCAATTTCAATCACCATGTGGCACACATGATCCTCCTGCTGCCCCTGAGGTTTAGGAGATCAGAATCCAAGACTGGCAGTGCTGGGAGCCCATCCTGCTGGAGCCTGGCTCTTGGCTCAGCATCCAGCTGCTCCAATGCACAGACACAGCCTTGCATGTTTGGCAGCCTTGAGTTATTCAGCAGAGTGGAGCAAATGTTCCAGCTGAAGGCAGCAGAAGGATGCCCCTGGACATCTGATAGCCCAGGAAACCCAGTTCCCCTCAGCCCAAAAAGCACAGCAGCCTTTCTGCAGCACAATGCAGAGCTGGCTGGGCCCCCTCCCTCTGATGCTCACCCTGCTCCAGCACAAAAACCAGGCTGGGTTACACAGGAAGAAGGTGGTCTGATCCCTACTCCTCAGGGAAGACACTCCCATCAAACCAAAAAAAGGCCCTGTGGAGAGGGGACTGCTGTCACCCCCATATCAATTACAGTGCTGAGCCCTTCTGGGACTCCAGAGGTTCAGGGAGAAATGAACCAAACAACCTGAGGATCATCAAAGGGGCAGAGCCAGGAATTGATGCAAAAGAAAGGAGGAAACTATTTAGCAAAGAATATAGAAAATTTTATTGTGGCCAGAGCTACCGAAGAGCTCCATACATGATTTTGGGACTGATTCTACATGGACAGAGTGAGGAAACACACAAGGTCTGCTCAGGGGCATCTACTGAAGAGGAATTACCAATACTTTCTGGTGGAGGGACAGCTGGCCTTGGAAAACCATAAGCCCAGCATTGTTGCAGGATGTAATTTCCTTGGACAACAATTGACATGAGGAGAAACAACAGGGAGGATTTTGTCTAAGTGGGACCCATTGGTGAGCAATGCCCTGGTCTCTGCAGACAGCCAGTGTCATGTCTGCTGGTCCACACTCACCTGCTTTTCCAGAGGGTCACACTGCCAGAGGGCACCACTGGCCACAGGCACTGCCCTGCAGCAGGCAGGGAAGCTGCAAGGAGTGTGACCACAGGCCAGCCCTTCCTGCAAACTGACACAAAATTATTTCAACAGCTACATGAGGCTTTGCTTTTTCTGATCAATAGATTGTGTAATTTGATCAAGAGTCAAAGCTCCTCATCCCAGTTCTTTCAGGAGACAAAAATCAGAGAAGAGAAGGGTGGTAAGGCAGCCCTTTAAAACACCTCCAGGTCTTTCTCCCAGGCTACCATCTCCCATCAAGGCTGGGAGTCCAGCCTGCCTGTCCTGTGTTGACAGTGCCCAAAGAGCCTTTGTTCCCAGATCCCCTTTCCTGCTCTGACCCAGCTGCAAGGAATGCTTGCAGACTGAGCTAGACAAGGGGAGAACATCTTAGCTTGACCCTCACAGCACCCTGCTTTGTCCTCTCCTTCCCTAACCTGCACCCACCATAGCCTGGAGAAAGGTCAGTTGTGCCTTCCATGCATCAAAACATTTGGAAGGGTGATGAAGACTCCCCTGTCTGCCTTTTCTTTGCTGGTGCACCTGTTTGTTCACAGCACCAGCAGTGTGCTGTGCTGGTGATGTGTCTGGAAACGTGCATCCAGCCATGCCAGTGCTGCTGCTCAGGGCTGTGCCAAATCCTGTCAGACATGACCATGCTGGTGGCAAAGCCCATGGAGAGGTGTGTGTAGTTGCTGTCTGGGCTCTGAGATTAGCTGGCTGCTAGGCAGATCTGGGCTTGCTGGAAGTCCAGCCTCAGCACTCAGCCAGGAATCTGGAATGGGGCATGCTGCCTGGGGAAGCCACGAGGGCAAGGAGAGCACAGGTGCTGTAGGATGGCAGCCCAGCTCTCTGCAGATCACCCCCAGCACAGGGTGCTGTGGCTTGAGGCACTGGCCATGTGCCCCACTGTCTCCTGTGGGATCTTTCTGTACTACACACACCCCAGGCTTGGCTGTGCACTAAAACAGATTTGGCAGCCCAGGAATTGGAAAGGTTTCAGGGCCTGCTGTGTCCCAAAACTTCTGATGAGAATGCTGCAGCATGGGGCACCCTGGACTGCTGGGAAGGAGGAGCAGGTCAAACTATGCTGCCTTACAGAGAACATGCTGGTGGCAGACTGGGCTTGAGGGTGCACAGTGGAAAGCAGTATAAGGGATGGGGCAATCCTGAGGTTATTCCCTGACCACCTGTTGAAGCCCCTGAGCATGATCCAAAGACTGACAGGATGTAGGCAGATGGAAATACAGCTTTCAGGGTGCAGGGAATGGCAGAGGTGCAGCCTTGTTCTTCCCCATACACTCTGCTGGGAAGTTACTGCAGTACCAGTGAGCAGAGGGCCAAGAGGGGTTGGCCCTTTCCCAGGGAAAGCACTTGAGCTCTCTTGAGCAACAAGCCTACCTTAGGTTTGCCACCTTGCTGCCTCTTGCCTTTGGCTGAGGATGAGAAATGCCCCACTGCAGCCTGACAGCACGTGCACAGTGAGGGGTGAGTCCTGTAGGCCTCTGCACAGCACTAACGCTGCTCCCAAAGGCCATGGCTTTGGAAGGATGATCCCTAGGCCGCTGTGGTGCTTGTCCTTATGTCCTTTGAGCATGGATCATGTGTGCCCACATGCTGCTTGCTGGTGCATTTTCTGTGGTCAGGCTCGGACGTGCTCTCACTGGGCTGGGGCTGAGGGACAAGAGGTTCTCCACTGCTCTTACTTACAAACACAGCAGGAATCTTAGAAAAAAGTTCCAGGTCTCGTTCCACGCGTCTGTCCTGCTGGCAGCTTCTCCTTTTGACCTTGTGCTCAGAATACAGATTCTTCTTCCTGACTCCTCTGGGGTTGTCTGTGGACAAGTGATAATGTTGAGAGTTGCCTGAGTTATTCTTAGGAGGCCCTTGAAGGACAGGGCTCCCAAGGCGAGTGTGAGCCAGAGGAATCTCATCCATGGACTCAGCAGACTTTGAGTGATAGTCAGCTGGGGGTCCTGCTGCCTGGATGAGGCCCATGCTGCTGGGGGACACAGCAGCTCTCAGAGGAAAAGCTGGCACTAAGAGGTGAAGGCTGTGGGAAGGTGAGGTGGCAGCAGCTGTGGCTGGGAATTCTGCAGATGGAAATAAAGGAAAAAAAACCTTAAGGGGAGAGAGATCTCTCAGCCCCACAGAGACATCAACAAGCCCAGGAGCTCTGTTATGGCTGATCCACTAGTGTTAAAGCAAATCATATATATATTTATATAAGATTCAGCAGAGAAGCTGACTGGTGCACTCTCACCTGGGGGATCTGAGAATGAGGGTTGAGGAGAAGCACGTGCTTTAGATCTGCTGTCCATTGCTGAGGAAGAAACTTTCTGCATTTTCTTTCTCCTTTTCTTCTGTTGCTGTGAAAGCAAGTGGCCCAAGAGAAGGGAAGTCACTTCACCAGCCCAAAGTAAGGAGACAATTTTTTCACTTGTTACCTCTTTTTAATTCTTCCTACTTTTAATAACAAGCACTAATTATAACCAAAGTCCAAGAATATTTTACCATTTAAGACTACTACAAAGCAGTAAGAGAGAACAGGCATTTAATGAACACACACCCACATTATCTGCATACAGTGACTCTCTCTGTGTCACCTTTAAGCTCTTGTCTCATAGATCTGGGGGTTGTACTGGTCGCTTGCATTTGTAAAGCCACACGAGAAGAGGGGACCAAAACTCACACAGCACAGGATGTCCCAAGAAAGGGACAGTCTTGTCCCAAATATAGTAGAGGTGAAAACTAATTTTTCTTGCCATCTAGATGGCAAGGCTGATTAATAAGCTTGGAGGAAAGAGGGAAAGCACCACCACCTGCCATTTGAGCAAGAGGAAAGAGCATCTGGATGCAGACACATGAATATCAAGAGCCCAGTCCAAGACTTTGGAGAGCTGTTCCATACACTCGAGCTCCATATCCACACACACCATCTTTCCCTGGGCAGGTGCTTTATCTGAACATTTAAACTGTTGGATTTTGCTCTACAGAAACATGCAGAGCTTCTTACATCAACAAAGCTATACAGTCAGAGTCACTGAGCTGCACTGGGGCAGCAAGGCATTGGATTACAGCTGTATTACAGCTGTGAGCTTATGAGGGAACTGTAGGATAGCTCTGACCATGCCTGTGAGCAGAGACAGGAGAACATCACCCAGATCTGGTGACTGCAGGGCACAGCCACACCTGCAGCCACACACTGAGGGGAGGCAGAGTCTGTGTGAGCAGGGGTAAGCACAGCCTGCTCTAGAGTGAGTGTGCCCGAGCACCTGGATGGGTGCCAGCAGCAGGTTGGTGTGTGGAAAATCCTCCTTACCTGGGAAGGGGGGACAGAGTGAAGAGATGAGGACTCAGAGGATGAGCTCTGCTTGGGGTCACTCTCTTGGTTATGGACATAGAGCTTTGGAAAGCTAAAACACAGCAGACACACAAGGTGATTCCCTATGACAGGACTCAAGTCTGATGCCCTCTGCCTGCACGTACAGAACAGGCTGATCACAACCTCCCCTGTCTCACACAGCATCCCCAGCAAAACTGCAGGGGAATTCTTCCTGCACAATTTGCAAAATAAAAAGGAAATTAGGGACACAAGTTCACAGAAAAGGAGTAATTAAGAAACAAGGATCCTGTTTTCCCATGAGTGCTTGCCTGTGTAATAAACTTCCAACTGTTGTGATACATTTCTCCACAACCTGAAATCATGTAATTATAATGAGCTCAACAGAGGAGTCACAGGACAAATCAGCCAGCCTTAATGTAATTTTAATATAAAACAATTAATAGAAAATTATTTAATATAAAGCAGCCTAATGAGAGTATTCTAGGAATTATATTTTCCCAGGAGTGGGAAGACAAGTATTCCTACAGGTATCTACCCTCCTGAAACACAAAGATTTCACCATACCTTGCTGCAAACACTGGTGCTCCCTATCCTTCTTAGTACTTTTGTCTTAGGGCCCATCAGTGACCTTGACAGCAATTTCCCATTCACCACACATGCTGCTGGGAGAATCTTATCCTCAACTTTTCTCACCTTTTTCCTGAAGTTACTGATGAGAATTCTTCTACTTGAATTCCAGGGTCTCTACAGCCGGGATTACCTGACAATAAGTCTGCTTCCTGGGGGAAAAAAAAGAATATTTTCACACTAATACAAACACAGAGGGGAGAAGATGGATTTTCATTACAGGTGCACTCTTTCTCCTCATGCCAGACATCTTTTGTCATTACAAGTAGCACACACAGCAGTAAACTGATGCTTAAGAAGATGGAAAACCAAGATTGGCACAATTAGAAGTCCATGATTAATTTGTTTAGTCCAGCCAGTGTTTCATGTGACTCAAAACCAAATCACACTTACAGAAGTCAGCTCAGTCATTTCTTGGGACCACACTTAAAGTTTAAAGCTTCCATTAGTTACACAGTTCAATCTGAGGAGCTCCGCAGTGAATGCAAAAAAATGTCTTTTAAATGCAAAACGGAGGTGAGGAAGGTGGAAGCATGAAATATACAGGAAAAACATAAAGTATTTTCTATTTCTTGTGTGACCCTGTATGGCTAAGACCTGCTGATTTTGAAAAATGAGTGTGATATATTGCTTATTTGCCTCAGGTATGGACAAACTCAGAGTAATGACAGTTTAACTTGAAAACTGCATATTTTCAGAAACATTTTAAGAATAAACCTCCTAAATCTAAGTGCTGCATTACAGGAAAGGACCCCAGTCCTCCCTCAAAAACATCTTAACCCAGTTAAGATGGTCAGAGTACCAAGGAATGAAGGGTATGAAGCCCTGTTATCAAAAAAGGATAAACCATGCTCAGAAGAACCTTTACACCACTTATCAGCTGCTGTTAAACTTGAATAACCAACAAGGGAACTTCCTCATAAGTATTTCACTGTGCAGTGACTATAAAGATATTTTAGAGTAACTTTCAGGTTAAGATGGAAGGATTTAAAATATGATAGGCATTAGCTTCAAAAATAGCTAAAACAAGCTCATGAAGACCTATTTTTCTGAACAGCCTGATCAGCAAATTTGAGAAAATGAAGTCAAAGTTGGACATGGCACAAATGGGTTCCTGAGAGATCCAGGGCCTCTGCACTTCAACGAATTCATAAACAATCAACAAAAGAGCAGAGCAGTGAGAAGCCTGGTGATGCCACTCCCTGATGTAAGGCATTAAAAATGAAAGCCAGCCACAAAGAGCTGCGGAAGATCTTTGCAATATTGAATTACAGGGTGGTAAATGGCACAAAAAAAATCAATATTGCTAGAGGTAAAGATGGAAAGTGAAGCATGTGAGAAAAGCAGTGTAAACTTTATATACAAAGCAGCAGTCTCTAAAATAGAAAATAATTAACCGAGCTGTACATTCAGTGGCAGACAAGAAATCATTTCAGATGTTAGGAACAAAAAGAAAAGGCAAATAAAAAGAGAAAAAAATAATAATTTCAGCTGTTTTAGGGGTGGTAACATAATATCTGAAGGGAATTGGTTTAGGAATTAAAAATATGACTTTCTGATTTAAAAATTTATCCAAATGCAAGATTAATAATCTGCAGAAATTTACTACACGTATTTTAATTGGAACTTGTAACTCAAGTCAGATCATCATTTATCACCAACTGAGCACGAAGTGTGCACAAATGTCTCCTCAAAGCTCCTTGGGACATTTACAATCAAGATTTTCATTCAGGCCACATGCACCTGAGTCATGAGGGGAGGAGACCAGGCACAAGTCTTGTGTCACTGGGAGTGGACAGGCAGGAGATGCAGGTCTTTTCAGAGGGAAGCAGATTATGGCTGAAACGAGCTGAAAGGACATCCCACTGCACAGAATTACTGAAAACAATCAGGACTCAATGTTCACAGCACATAAACAGGACTGCAGGACTGGCATTTCAAGGGAGTTTAATAAATGATTCATCTTGAGAGTAACGGGGACAATTTCTTTCCAAGCAGGGAATGAAAGAGCCTTTTTAAATCCATTTTGTTCATTTCAGCCTTCTATAAATAATGTAGAACCAAAGCAGCCACATAAATGAAAGTAAAGCATTAGAGCTGATTAGGAAAACAAATGAGACTCAATCAGTAGAAAATACAATGTTCTCTCACAGTGTGGCACAAGCCACAGCCACAGCACAGAGTCCAAGCCTCCCTCTGCTCCCAGGCATTTAGCAGGAGATTCAGAATCCTTCCACTGAAGCATCAAGACAAGCCATCCTTTGCAGCTGGACTGCCAAGATTCAGCTGCTGCTCCTGCTGAAAGCAGACTGCTGGACAGACTGCCCAAGTTCTGCCCCATGCAAATCCTGGCCATGTTCACCAAATTTCAGCTGTGACCAAACTAAGGTCCATGGTTTACAAGCCCAGGATGGATTCAGCTCCCTTGCCCAGTGCAGCTGCCCTTATCAACCACTTCAGTGTCAGGAAGTGCCCTGAAGTGCTGTCTGCCTGGAGGGGAAGCAAAATTGAACAGGAAAAAAAATGTTTTTGTCCCAAGGAAAGTGGGTCTATTGCAAATGTTTAGGATGAGAGTGAATACTAAGTTGGTCTTACATTGACATTGGAAGAAAGAAACAGTACTGAAAATGTAAGGGAAGCTGAGTAAAAACTGTGTTTAGTATTTAAAATCAAACCCTACCAATCTGAATCAGTTTCCAAAGCAAGTTCAAAGCTTTAGGAATGTGAGAAGAATCACATCCCAGCTGGCCTCATATGAAAGTCAGCTCCTCTCTGGCATGAATGCAATTATGCATTTAAGCATAGGGTTTGGTTTAGTTTATATTTCTTTGGACTGCAAATGACTACAGAAAAAAATGGTTACTTGCACATCCTGCTTTAGGTATGTTAATAGAAGCAAAGGCTCAATGTGTCCAACTGTTTTGCATTTTTGTGACATCTGAACCACTTAAATGTGCAAAACTGGGGCTCTTACTTTGTGTATCCTACAAGTACATAAGAATCCTTTATCCTGAACAAGAATCCTTTAACCTGAACATAGCCGAAGACTTAACCACAGACCAACATTGAAAACTGAAGCCAAAACCAACACTCAAGCTTGAAAAAGGCTCAGAAGCAAGCATTAAAGGGGAAATGCATGTTTCTTCTTAGTCCCTAAAATGAATGAACAGTTCAGACAAAAGTGGGAAGAGGATGATTTCCATTTTATGCTTACAACATGTTGGATCAATTACAAAGGGTTGCAGTGTTCAAGCTAAAGAAGGCTGTATTCAACACAGCATACAAAAGGCAAGTCACTTGGTGTCCTCCTACTCCAATCTATTTGTTTGTGTTTATCTCTGGTTGCTATGTAAGAAACAAGGAAAATCTGGTGGGTTAACATTTTTCCTAACAATGTTACTGGGCATCATCCAGTCTTTCTCGTTCCCCAAGGTCCTAACTGTAATCCTGAAACACCAAATTCCTTTTCACCCTGCTCCTTCCAGGCTTGCTGCTTCAAATTAATCATATTCACACATATCTAGGTAAGAACCAATGCAGACAGAACATCACTGAATGCCAACATCCCAAATGTGCACACGCACGTGAAGTCCACCCCTGTTCAAATACCTTTCCAGTATCAATTAAAATCCAGTCACTAGATGATTAGAGCTAATGCTTTATTATTGTTTTAATTTGCATAGTAAGCAAAGCTCTGTGAAATGAAGTGCCAAATATTTTTGTTGTTATGGAAACCTCTGTTTAAACTGAAAGTTCTACTTTTCCAAAACAGTAAAAAATATATATGAAAAGCTAGGGACTTCATATTATACAAAACTGAATGAGCTCACTTTCCCCTTTGCTTTGATAGGAAAGAACTATGGATGAATCCAGAGATATCCCAGTATCTCTACAGACAATACTTGGATGATGCTTGTATTTAATTAATTTCTTATGAAATATAAAACTGTTTGTATAGCAGATAACTTATTTGCATAAAATTAAAAGTTACACATGACTGAGAATCACAGAATAATTTAGACTAGGAAGAACTTCTGGAAGTTTCTAGTTCAAGCCCCTATTGAAGTCAGTACAGAATGTGTCCAGTCAAAATTTGAGTTAATCCAATAATTTATTTTGCCTTGTAACAAAATAAATTATACTGAACCTATCAATTCAGAGCCTGATATATTTGCCTCTGCAGAGTCTAGCAGCATTTAAGAGCTTGTAGAACTCAGTTTACAGAGATATAGATTAACATTGTGGTAATAACAAGGACCCTTATTATACAGACTCATTTAAAAGAAAAGCAGATATCAGGGTAATTTCTGAAAAACTGCTGTCCTTTTCACTTTCAACATGGTTAAATTACTGGTATTATTAGCTGCTCAGTGATTAGCCCACAGTTTCTCCAGCCCTAGAGCCCGTCACATTTGAAGTCATGACACAAACTCCCAAGATGTGCTGTGCCACCCAAACAGATGGTCCTGTCTTTTTCAGGGAAAGGATTTTTCCACTCTTCAGTCACCCTCATTCGTGCTGAGCCAGGCATTTATGTGACTGCTTGGTGAACCGAATGGGAGAGAGCTGGGCCAGCCCAACTATTTTTTTAATAACGTTTATTGTTACTCAGATGAGTTCCCCCACCCTGTCCTAATGAACAGCTGTGCTGGCAGAAGACACAAGATAGTGCAGGGCCCAAAACAAGTGGTGGAGGAAGAGAGTGGGTGGGATTGATTCCTTTGAAAGCAGTACTTGCTTATACCTCAAGTGTTCATGGAATGGCAGGCCTTGCACTCCTTCACATCCTACTCAACTCCATCAAAGTACCTCTGAAGTTTTATCTCTAGCTACTGTCTTTAAAATATAGAGCTCAAGAAAGTGAAGCAAAGTTTACACAGTGAATGAGCAAGGCTGCTTTTGGGAAAAGGACTGAAAGTAGGATGAGTACCTGACTGGGTCTCACTTGGGAGGAAGAAGACTCCTGTTTCTTGTCTACCTTGTCTGGCTGCTGCTGGGGACGCTGCTGCAGGATGTACTCATACGTAGTCAGCTTGTGCCACACTGAAAGGGAAGAAAGGGATCTGTCAGCACAGGAAAGGCCCTCCCTGATTGCTCTTATACAAACAGTCTGGACAACTATATTCAAATAGTAACTATAAACATGAAGAAACTGATAACCCAAGCCAAAAGTACTGTACATCCTCCTATATCCTTTATTGTCACCATCACAATGCTTTCTTATAGTCTTGCTATTCTAAAGTGTCCTAGAATGGTACAGCCTTCTATACTGTAGTAATTTGTTCAGTTCATTTCAGGGCAAATGCAAATCTGTACTGTACAAACAGCTTTATGAGCAATCAGAAGTTGCTAAATGGAGAGAAGAAACTGAGCAGGTTAATGTGTCCTGTAGTAATTGAGACACTTAATGTGCAAACCAGTGAGCATCAACTGCACAGCTTGCCTCATGCCAAACAGCTGTGCCCGGAGCTCACATGTCCCTGACTTTATGAGCTCTCCAGGTCCCCAGGCAAACACATCTGCTTCCATGAATGACCAAAAGCATGTGACATTTCTGAGCAACTTGGATTCTTCATGAGACCCAAAAGAGTCCAAAACACAGACATTCTTCCCATAATGACCTTAAGTATTTTTGAAGAATAAACCCCAGAAATGGATGCTGAAGGGTTTTAGTGCACAGCCTGGGAGTTATTCCTCCTGTTTTACAGAAGCACAGAAGTTAAAGCAGATGCCTAGGATCATCTGGACTAAAATCCTCACTCTGCCTGAAGACATTTATAGCACTGATATCTTACCCCTCAAGACCATGCCCTGAACACAGGACTACTTCATAGAGAAGTGGGGGAGAGCAGAGGAGAGGTGCATCACTGCTAAAGCAATCACCTTATGAAGAAATAAAAATTCAGGATCCATTTGGCCAAGAAGAGAGAACATAGAGATGAATGTGAGTCTGCAGCCAAGTGATTACTTAACAGGGACAGTGCAGGGTGATGGCAAGTGCTCCTAGAATGGCACCCTTTGCTTTCTTTAAAAAACAGACTGTTGCTTCATAAGCAAAGGCTTATTAACCATTTTTAAATTGGATTATATTGGTTTCTGAATACTTACAGTGTAACTTTTAAAACATTTTAATAGAGCTATTTAGTTAAAATACTACATTTTTGAGATAGCACTGCAGCACATAACATGCAAAATATAATCAGTCTGTGAATAACCCTATATCCTTTCCTATATTGCCTACTACTTTTTTTCTTTTTATTCTGCTATCAGCCTCTTGGTACTGAAGAAGAAAAAATATCTTCCCTCCAAGCTTCTGAAGTGCCATGCTTCATCAAATGCCTCCAGAACTGAGTCTGAATCAAGACTAGTAATTTTGAATATATGGACCTACTATTCTGAGAATAACCTGCTTTCTTTGAGTGATCATAGTGAGCAATTAAGATCTAGAGAGTAACACTGAAATTTTCACTGCACTTGTAACAAAACTAGATACTACATTTTAATAGTCATATGTGACTTAAGCCTTTTTTTAACAGGAAGCCTAAGGACCATACTCACATGGGTGCTATTTAATTTCTGTAATTTAATTATTGAAATACAAAAGGGTATATGAAAAAATACTGATCAACAATAATTACATTTGAATTTGTGTATTTCAAGTCCCAAAAGAGGGAAGACAGCTCATTAAAACACTGCCTACCGTAAAACATTCAGAGGAGACTATTGACAATCACAGGTATGAAACAAGAGGAGTTTAAGTTCAGACATACTTTGTCTGTGTCCCTGAAACCCAGCAGTAAGTGCAAATGCAGTGGTAAGTGCAATCCATACTCATATGCAGCACACAATAAAGACTTCAGTGTGGGGACACCCCTCCTTTAAAGCAAGGGCTTACACACGACATTCTGCATAGCTGGGAACAGTTTCATTAGGGCAGCAGATTATAATGTAATAAAACTTTAAAAACATTAGCAATAATTCTGTGTCCACATAAGATGGAAGATAAAGATTGAAAATTGGGTCAAAAGTAGAAGTTAATTTGGCTCTAAATCTATTCTCAAAGAGGAAAAATAATCACCCCAAGACAAGAGCAGCAAAATGTCCCCCAAGCCCAGAGCAGGACTAGTGGCACACACAGAGGTTTCTGTCTGACAGATAACACAGGTCATTATCTCAGACAGGGAGCACCCTCTTGTGGAAGCTGCACACAAGGACGGGACAAATACCACTCAGGACTAAACAGAATAATCCTTTTCACTCAGAAGAAACCTTCCTGGAGCTTTGTTATGCTTTTTGTCTTTAAAAAGTGCTAGATCAAACTTTCAAATCTCTAGGCAGTGCCATTAACCCAGAAAAGCCAGCTGTCAGTTCTGCCAAGGAAGTAAAATTGCAGTGTGTCCAAATTTCAGTTAAACTCAAAGAGGCTCTAGAAGAAAATGATGATCAGTGTCCTCACTGAGTGCACTGTCCATGCCAGCTGGGGAACACTCACCTATCAAACACTACCCTCCAGCAGTGCAACTGTTTTGCTTCTGGAGCCGTGCTGGTTTGTGCTGACCTAGTTTGGGTTGGCATCTGCAGGTCCGTTAACTGAGAACCTGAAAATCCATCCAAGGATCCTCTGTAAGGGCTGTTCTCACTTCTCTTCTACCACATCCCTTCTTTCCTACTTTTGGCACCACCAACTACTGCAAATGTAAGCTCTTTCCCTACCATGACTTTCAGCAGCAGCCAAAAAGCATTGGCTTAATTTTAGACGATGGCTGAAAAAAAGTTTTTGATGTCCATCTCTTCATAAACAAACAAGAATATCCTTTCTTGACAGAGCAACAAGCAGTTGATCTAGAGATGCCTTTCTGAAAGCCTCTTCCTCTGAATTCCACAAATCTTCTTATATCAACATGGTACAATTTCCATAAAGGGACCTTAACCTGGATGGCAGTGCTTCAATCAGAAATTTAGCTCCGTACATCCACATTTCTCTGGGGTAAGGGAAAACACCGGCTCCCTCACACAACAGAAGCACTGGGGAGCACAGTGAGGAGACTCACAAAGGCCATATGCAGAGTCAATCTGAATCTGCCATTGCTGGCACCAAGCTGAGATTGACCAGTTCATCCCACTTGGCCTCTCCAAAACCCTTCCACATGCTGTCAGTTTCAGGATAACATGGCTGCAGAGGCCCAGTATAAACTCCAAATTACATATGCACTGATAAGCCTACCTGGTACAGGGGAGAACTCAGAAATATAATGTTAAATCCAAATTTTGCACATTTTCAATGGCAATCTTGCACAGTGGGTGTATATTAGTTACATGGGTGAACACGCAGTGAATGCAGGATGAGTAGAAGATAAGCAAAAATGAAATGGGGGTGCAGATGACAGGAACAAAATACCTACAGAGATAGATGTGAAAGGTCAAGAGGTGGCCCAGCAAGATCATGGTCACTAGGCTCAGAAGAATAAAAATCCCAGCTGTCACCAAAATGGCAGGTGCCCGAGTCTCAACAGGAGATGCAGGAAGAAACACAAACCAGCGGTCCATGTGGTTCCTCAAAGCTATAAAACAAAGAGAGTTGGAGGTAAATAGATTGTCTGAGTATGAATTATCTCTAAATAAACTTTACAGCTGGAAATTCTGTTAACTCAAAAGTAGCAGCAGACCCATTATGCACTGGAGGCCCAAGAAATCTGGTGCCTGCAGGGCTTTTAGGAAGAGCAATTAGCTCTGTAAGGAAAGACATTCCATCCAGCTGAGCAGAGGTACCCTAACAGAAATATCAAATTGAAACAGTAAGGAATGGAGTTCCTCCTCTGTGGAAGAGCTCACAGAATCCAAACCCTCATCAAGATATGCTGGCTGATTCCCAGGATGCTCATGTGAAGCACTGCTGTACCATCGAAGTGCTGGTCAGAGCGAAGCACTGTGGGGTCGACGAAGAACTCCACAAAGACGTAGAAAGCGATGAGCAGCAGAAGCCCCAGGCCCAGAAGGGCAGACAGCACACTATTCAAAAAGAGCCTGCCAGGAAAGGGAGAGGTCTCAGTGGCTTCAATAACATCACACATATAATTCAATATCCCAGCCTCTAATAAAGATATAGACAGTTACCTCAAATTACTGTCACGCTTTCTTACACTTATGATAGATACCGCTGAACAGCTTTACTTATTATTTGTTACTCTGAGAGGCTAAATTGTTACCCTTTAGTGCAACCATGGTTACAAAACAATCAAGTATATCCAGGACAGACAAAGCTCCCTAAACAAAATCTGAAGGCAGTGTAACATGGTACCTAGCAACATCACTTTGCTTTCCATGGGGTTTAAGTACAGGAAAGTAAATTGAGAAGCATCAATGACAGTCTCCTTATTGTTACCTCAAACCTTGCATGGATGAGAGATCCTTATATGCTGCTGTGACTCCTGCCAACTGGCAAGTCTTGTTAGGGAAAGCACATGATCTGGATGTGAGTTGTTTCAAAGTGGAACAGCACCATCATGGTTCCATTCCTACTCCAGCTTTCAGAAGCACTAATGACACCAAATTAACATCCTGTAAGCTTTTGCTAATTCCAAGTAATAATTCTATGATCTCTGTTTTTACTTACAGATGTTCAGCTACAACATTCTAAGCTTAGGAATTTTATCCTTGGTTATTTGAATGTCATGATTATGCTTGTATTTTCCATCTAGTTTTCTCATGACTGATTCTATTCAGCCAGGGGATAAAATAAAAATGGTTCTGTGTGGCTAAGTACAGGCTGGACTGAGATACAGAAGAACTTTGGAAAGAGAAGGAGCCACATCATTGATGCAGTGTTGTGCTTCTGTCACAATGCCAAGCCCTTACCAGTAATTCCTCTCTCCCACACAGTTGTTGAGCCATTTGCAGTGATGATCAAAGCCACACACACACTTGTTGCAAGTTCCACAGTGCTTTGACTTGGCACTCCTGCCAAAGAAAGGGTGGCATTAGCATGGCAGCTCATTACTATGATTTTTCAGTGACTCAAACACAGGTGGATGCAGCAGCAGAGATCCTGATAATAGTGAGTAAACCTTCTGCATCAGGAGTACTTCATCTCTCAAACTTATCTGTCACTACTGGACCACAGTCCCAAACACTACAAAATTTGCCTTTCAATGCACTGCATGATTTTTAATTTGGAGATTGTTGAGTTCTTATTTGAATCCCTTCAGCAGTACTACAGAGTTTGATCTTAATGCCTGCCCTCCAAGCATTTCCTGCAACTGGCCAGCATCCAGCCAGAGACAGGCACACACACACACACAAACACACACACACTAATTACACACTGTTAGGTAAAACACCAACACTTAGTGAACATGGCACACTACAGCCTTCTCCTCACAAGGTAAGCAATGAAACAAAACACAGAACTCTGTGCACATTTGACAGAAAGCCCCTACCCAACCATCTGAACCCTGCCACAGGATGAAGCTTAACTTGCACTGTAGCTCCTCAAGGGTTCAATTTCAAATCTTATAGTCTGACATTAAGGACTAATGGTGAAATGCAATGCTGAAGAACACAGAGCAGTAGAAAGAAAAGATACTTACACATCTACATCACAGACATAGCAGTGATGGTTCTCAATGACATGTGCATGTTGGTTACGGTTGAAGGTGGACAGAGGCCCCAGATAGTTTTTTTCTCGCACATTTGCATCCGCAGGATCAATGGAAACTGCAGTAAGATGAACAACTAAATGATAGATAAAACACACTCCTGGACACTGAAACACACAGTTAAGGATTTAACATGTCTTTGAATCCTTAATACATGAATCCCACACAGATGAGAAATGTATGGCATAGAATTAGAAATTGCTACATAACTGATTGTAGCACATTAATCTGAGCTTTACTGATTGAGACATTTGCCTTGTAATAAATATTCCCTGGAAAAAGATAACTAAATCTACAGGAACATCCCTCCTCATTATGTGCTACTCTGCCTTGCAGAAGTGTCCCTCCTAGCACAGGGTGTTTTTAAAATTTACCTTTACTTACTAGAATCTGACCACAAGTACAGACTGCTGACATAGATCCAAGTTTCTTAGTCCATACAGACTCCTTGGAAAGGAGTGTGGTTAAGGCTGTGCACATGCTCTTTCACTGGACCAGACTTCCAAGGAAAACAAGGTCACATCACAGAAGTAGTATTGATTACCTTGCTTGCTTTTTCATTAGAATCCCAAGGAAGAGGAGCACACCTTTAAAGCATGCTCCTACAAAGGATCCAGGGTTTGTCATTGTTTCTAGACACCCAGATGTGCACATCACTGATCATACTAATAGCCATGGAAAATAGATCAGTGTAGTAAGTTAAAAAAGGAGGCCTCTGAGAGGTCCAGCTCATTGGAGCTCTGATGGCTGGTGGAGCAGATCAGGAGGGGATTTGCCTTTGACACAAAGGAGACACTAGTGCTTTATGAACTGGAAGTAAAACTGGAAATATTAATCTGTTGAATTAAGAGTAACTTTAGATTGCATTATTAAGATATTTGGTAGACAAATTCACAAGGTTTGAACTGTGATAATAGTGAGGATTTGAGCAAGCTAAGTAGATGTAAGTCCACTGAGCTAATTATATTAATGTCTAAATCATGCAGGTGTTAAAAACTATAACAATCATAAGCAAAATCATCCCAAACATATCAAAGACTTAGAGGCATCTGTGCCAGATGTATAAATTATGTAAGTGCACACCCCATCTCTTTAGAACAAGGTCTGGTCTTGAGGAAGTTCCTTCCCTGGGCACAGGTGATAGTACAGGTGGCACTGGGAGTACTGGGAGCACTGGGATCGCACCCCAACTGCTCCAGGCTGAACAAGCCAAGTGTCCTCAGATGCTTCTCCTCTAGACCCTTCACTGTCCTCGTTAGATGTGTATACTAAATTGCTGCTTAAGACTGTCCCATGAGAGACCTCTCCTCTGAGGCTCACACCACATCACCTTGTCGTTCACTCACAGATTTTCTACTGAACACAGGAGAGTGCCCAGAGAGCACATCCACCGTGAGCCATCACAAACAACCCACCATACAACCACGAGCATGTCAAGCTGCCCTTTCATGGCTCACCCAGTCAGCACAGAGAGGTGGGGCTGCCTTCACAACAAGGATGTTTAAGGAGGGGCTTTTTTCGTAGGACTTCCCTCAAACCGTGCAGCACACTTGTAGAAGAATAATATAAAGCAAAGGAGACACATAGACAGAAGCAGGCAGCAGAAGAGCATGGGAGGCAAAGGTAACAACCTTAATGGAGACTGATGAAGGAGACAAGCAGAACATCAGTGACCTAAAGTGAAGCTCTCAAAGCAGGAGACCTGCTTTTTACACCTGTTTTTTATAGTCAGGAGATGATCAAGATGATGGTTACATTCAGAGAAGTATTCTGGCTCAGGCACTTTTCTCCGATGCTTCCTGCACTACCTAACAAGTGCAGTTAAACCCCCCTCAGTGATAGTTTGTACCAGCCCATGTTCTCCCCAGCCAAGATATCCAAGGATACGATGTAACCAGCGGGCAGCCAGTGGCGGGGCAGGAGAGGAACCAGGATTCCAAAGCCAACCAGCGCAAAGAAGAGGAACAGCAGCCAGGCAATGATCTGGAACAGGTGCAGGGGCCAGCTCCAGCCATTTCTTCGAGCACGTTGGACCTTCACCTCAGGAACAGCTTCACCCAAATCCTCTGGAACTATCTTATTATGAGGTTTATTGCAGATATTCATCTACAGAAATAAAAAATGGAAAACAAAAATATGTGATACTATGTATCTGGTGCTGGAGAGATTCTCCAAGACAGAAGTTAGAGACTAAAATGATGACACACATGTGAAGAGAAACAGCCCTGAGCTCACAAGCAGTTTCTCCTTTTTTCAGCTTTTGGTGGATTATTAGATACTGCTTTTCACTTGCCACAGGGCCAGGAGAGTTTCTAACAACAGAGAGCTGGGCTGCTCTGCTTCACAGAAAACTTGAGGTAGCAGAGAGAGCAAACCAGGCAATTGATCAGGGGCAGCATCACAAAACCAACACAGAGGAGCTCTGCTGGACCTGAGGTGACTCAAGGTACCTCTGCACCACTCTCATCCTTCCTCAGTAACTAAAGAGGATGTGAAATTAACATCTAACATGACAAACAACTTCAATTAGTTTGATTAACATGCACAGGAGAGTGATAAAAGAAAAGGAGGAGGTCTCTGGTTCATTTGTGGTATTTTTGATAATGGTTCCAGTGCCAGAACAATTCCACAGGGCTGGAAGAGAGCAAGCACGGCAATGTGCTGAAAGAGTGAGCAGGACAGTTCCAATGTTGGTATGCAAACAGCCCTTCAGTCCCTGGCAAAGGGCTGGAAATGTCTTTTTGGGTCAACTGGTAGAGGAGTAAGACTAGCAGAGAATATAATTTATGTTCATCAGTGCATCATGGTCTTATCAACAAGTAGGCTGGAATAAAAAATTCCTAACTTCACCCTTTGAAGTAATTAGCAGTATCAGCCTGCATTCATCATTTAAGTTGCTACATGGCAAGTGGCTCATCACTGATGAGAAATCATTACCAATCATGTCATCTTTTTTTCATTAGGCTGTGGAAAACTTGTTCGTGCATCACTTTGAGCTACCTGTTACAAAGCCCGCAGTGGGTATGGCCCGCATGCCTTTATACCCAGTTCCAGAAAACACTGAATATAAAAAACAGAGCATGAAGTCACTATCGGGGTAGACACAGAGAGGCACCGGGACGTAAGAGCAAGCATCAAGGACCGAGCCGGGTGAGCGGTTTCCCGGGCAGCCACTCTGATGAGAGCCGCGTAGACCCCTCCTGCACTCCACCACCTCCCATCCCTCACCTTCTCCCCGCAGAAGCGGTTGACAGCGGCCCTGGCCCCGCCTCATGCCCAGGCAGGGCGGGGGGCCCCCGGCTGAGGCCTCCACGGCAGCTCCCGGCGCCTCCGCGGGCCTCGGGCCGCTGGGCCCGTCGCCATGGCAACAGCTACGGCGGCGCGCAGGGGGCAAAAGGCACCGGGCGCGATCGTTCTGGGAGGACATTTATTATATATTATTAAATAATTATTATTATTATTATTACTATTATTATTATTATTAAATTATAATTTAATTATAATTATATATAGAATATAATTATATATAGAATAGAATAGAATAGAATAGAATAATATTTTATATATATATGATATATATTATATAATTATGTATAATATATATAATATAATTATATTACTTATAATTAAATATACTTTGATTATAATTATTAAATTATCATTATGATTTAATTCCATATTCAATCGACCTACCTTTATAGCATGAAAATTTAGTATTTTTGGGTTATATATATATATATATATATAACCCAATGTAAATCTGAATATATATATATATATATATATTCAGATTTACATTGTGGCATAATCAGGCTGCAGAATTTTACTGGGGAGTTTGGAATTTTACTCGAGGTTTTGCTGTGCTCTGTGCTTAAGTAAAACAAAGTAAAGGACATGGAACTAAGGATTGCCTTATCAGTGATAAGGATATTCCTGGGCAACCAGGATAACATTGCATTTGATGGATTTGAAACACTCCTAGCGTTGTCTGGCATCAGTAATTCCAGCAAGACAGTTTCCAGGGATGCCTGGATCATGGAATCAGAGTTTATCCTGAGTTGGAAGGGATCCACAAGGAACATCAAATCCAACTCCTGACCCTGCACAGGACTACCCCAAAAATCATACCGTGTGTCTGAGAGCATTGTGCAAATGCTTCCTGAAGTCTGGCAGGCTTGGTGCTGCAACCATTTCATTTTAGTGCATCATCAGACAAGCAGCAAGAACACAGGGAAAACAGAATCACAGAAGCAGTAAGGTTGGAAAAGATCTCCAAGATCATTGAGTCCAACCACTAACCCAGAACTGCTTTGTTCACCACCAAACCATGTCCCCAGGTACCACATCCACACACCTTATGAACACCTCCTGGGATGATGGTTTCACCACTGTCTGGCAGCCTGTCTCAGCCACCTTTTCCATGAAGAAATTTTCCCTAATATCTAAGTTAAACCTTGTTCTTGGGTTACAGTATAGCACAACTTGAGGCCGTTTCCTCTTGTTCTATCATTTGTTACCTGGGAGAAGAACCCGACCCCCCCGCTCCACCCTCCTGTGAGGGAGTTGTTGAGTGATAAGGTCCCCCCTGAGCCTCCTTTTCTCCAGGCTAAGCCCTCCCAGCTCCGTCATCAGCTCCTCACCAGACTTCTGCTTCAGACCTTCCCCAGCTCCACTGCCCTTCTCTGGGCTCGCTACACCACCTCTGTGTCCTTCTCCTAGTGAACTTTACAAGCCTTTATTGTCCTTAGCAGTCAGTGATGTGTTAGTGCCTAATCCAGTGGTACCTGAAGGTTTCAAGTGCAGAAGAAAACCTGCGCAAGAACCCCGTTTGTGGTGTCCATTTTGGCTGGGACAACCTTATGTACAGGATAAATATTTACCCCCTAATTTCCTACTTTGCGTCGCAGCCCGCCGCCGCAGTGGGCAGGGGCCAGCTGTGGATTTTGGTGACGCAGCCCTGCCGCCCCCCGGCCCAGCCAGCACCTCTGCCATCCCTGGGGAGGATTTTCCGCCTCGTCCGGAGGAGCAGCCGTGCGGAGCCGGGGAATAAGGAGCTCTTTATGGGCCGCCCGCGGGCTGCGCACAGCGGCTGCTTTGTGCGAGGACACTCACCTAAGAAGGGTTCTGTGTGCGAAGTGAAGGGCGTCCCGGAGGCGGCGTGTCCTTTGCTGGCTGTCCCCAAAGGCCCTTGTCACCTTTTCAACCCCCGGCTGCTCTCCCTGCACAGGGCTCTGGCCATGCTGGCGGTGACAGAGGGTAACCAAGGAGTGTGGAGTGCTGTGCCCCGTTTGTTCTCACAGCCCACCCTCCTTGAGATGGGTGCAGGGGCACAGCTCGAGTGCTTGGAAAGCTGGGGAGCTGCAGTTGTGACCAGCCATGTGCTCGGCTCCTGTCAGAGCTGTTGCAGAGGGAATTCTCCTGGACACAAGGAAGCACAGCCTCTGCCATCATCCCCTGCTCACCAGCGCCAGGGAGCCCTGCTGCGCTTTCCAGGCACCACCAAGGCAGCTGAGGACAGTCTTGGCTGTTCAGGGCAGCATGCTGGAAATTGTGCCTGCCTGTGGCAGGGGAGCTGGCACAAGATGATCCCTTCCAACCCAAACCATTCTGTGATTCTCTGTTTAGCCCATCTCCCATTTTTATGCTGGGGAACTCTTCAGTGTGGCCCCAGGGACAGCGGTGCTGGAAGGGACTTAGATTCTGCATGACCCTGGATGGGCTTGGTAGCTCTATTGGCATCCCAAGCTCTGAAAGGTGACCCTGCCATTAGCACAGCCACCAGCTGTGCCCAGGAGCCTTAGCCCAGGAGGACAAAATATAGAGAAAGAACAATACCCTTCCTACAGCCACTTTTTTTTTATTAGAGATTACAAGATACAAGATGAATCTGCGTGCCAAGTGCTGCTGGCTCACTCCGTCTTTCCCCTCCGTGTGCCATGTGAGCAGAGAGGGAGGGGGTTGGCAGAGGTAGGCACCCCCAGGCTGATCTTTCCATTGGCCATGGGGTTTTTCCTACAGGGACAGTTTTTGCTGTGATGGCTATGAGAAAGTATTATGGGAGAGGGATAGCTCCAATGGGACAAAAACTGGGACCACTGAGCTGAACCTGCTCCACTGAGAGGCCCTGGCATGGCCCCACACCTGCCTCTAAAGGGAATCAAAACACATATGGGGACACAAAAGCTGTGACCTTGAAGATGTGCTTGCCCAGGAGAACTTTGTGGGAGAACTCGCTCATCTCCAGCTCCACTTCCAGCGTGGCTGGCCCTGCCACAGGGCTGGTGAGCAGCAGCTCTCCCGTCTGCCGGTCCGAGCGCCGCACGGCGAAGACGCCCTGGCCCCGTCCACCCGTGATGGCGAAGCGCAGGCTGTCACCCACAAAGCGGGTGGTGGACATCTTGAAGAGGACACGGGGCACAGTGCGGTTGGCCTGGAGCGGCAGGTAGTGGAAGGAGATGGAGCTGGCAGCCAGCTGGCAGGCTCTGCTGTCCATGGGGCAGGGGTTCCTCTCGCACTGGCTGCCAGGAGAGAAAGGTGCCACTGCTCAGTGCCGTGGTTTGGCTCTCAGGGAGCTGCCCTCATCCTTGCACACAAGCGCAGCCCGTGTCACAGGCAGCACCCCCAGCCCTGCTGTCCGTCCTGTGGCACAGCAACCCAAGACAGACACATCCAAGTGTGCCCAAAATCCCATCTTTGCCTCATCCCTGTTTCTGCCAGGCGAGTGCCAAGGCTTGCAGGGACACAGCTCTGGGTGACACTTGGAGGCTGGGACTGGTTGGGTGCCACAGTCCCAGCTGAAGGCCAGGGATAGAGCCAGATGTGCTTCCTGAAGAGGAATCTGCCAGGATCAGGGGTCCTCTATGTGGGTGGCACAAAGAAGTTTAATCTCAAGAGTGGGATGGCTGGGACTGCTGGAAGGCAGCTGATGGCAACACATGGATGTGCAGCAGAGGAAAATCAGCATCATTCCCCCCAGGCTGGGGCTCTGAGAGGGGCCAGGATCCTGGATAAAGCCCCCATGTACTGGGGTGCTCCCACCTGCACCCCCAGCATCCCAAGACCATCAGGGAGCATGCCAAGCACACCTGAACACCCCATGGGGCAATTTGCTACCAGTGCTGGTTGGCACTCTCCCGGCTGCCCTGGGTGACACAATACAGCCCCCAGCACACAATAGGACCCATCACCCTGGGACAGGGCACGATGCAGCCCAAGCCACACACAGTATGGTACTCACAAGGCAGAGGTCTTGACATAGCTGGTGTTGTGGCGTGGCTGGGGGCACTTGGGGCGCACACAGCGGTGGCCCCCGAAGGTGTTGATGCAGAGGTCACCCTGGCTGCAGTTGTGCTGCTTCCCAGTGCACTCATTCACATCTGTGGTGGTGACACGGGGTGAGTGAGGCTGTCCCCACTGCACTCCTCTTCCCATGAGCGGCTCCCTGCCCTGAACCCTGGCTTCTTACCCTCACAGGCATTGCGGTCAGCATGGAGCAGATACCCAGGGGGGCAGAGGCAGCGATAGGAGCCAGGGAGGTTGAGGCAGTCATGGAGGCAAATCTGCGTCTGGGGGCTGGACTGGTAGAGCTGGCATTCATCCACATCTAGGGTGGACAAAGTGGGGAATGGCCAGAGGTCCCATTGCCACCAAGCCTTGGTTCCCCCGCTTCATCATCTTCACCCTCCTTTTACCTTGGCACACGCCACCAGGCTGCAGCTGGAAGCCGGTGTCACAGCTGCAGCGCCGGGAGCCCGAGCGGCCCTCGGCACAGCGAGGCTGGCGGCTGAAGGAGGTGTTGCTCAGAGTCACCCAGTCTGCAGGGGACAGCAGGTGTCACATGCTGGGGCATGGGGAGGTGGTGGGGGCCAAGGTTCCAAGAGGCTGCCAGGGAAGGGGGAGACAGGCACGGCATGGCCAGGTATGTCCCCATGAGAATCCCCGTCCTCCACAGCCCAAACCCAGGCACCTACAGGAGTAGATGGGGCTCTGGCAGCTGGGGCCTGACCAGCCTGGGGGGCACAGGCACGTGTAGCTCTGGTTGCCATCCACGCAGGTCCCGCTGTTGGCACACGGGTTGCTGGAGCAGTCATCAATACCTAGGGAGAAGGAGCTCGTGAGCATCAGCTGCACAAATGCATCCTTGCCCAACTCCAGTGCCCGTTGCTGCAACCTCTGGGCACAGCAATGCCACCCCACAGCTCAGGGTGACAGAGGAGCCCCTCGGAAGGGCAGAGCAAGGCACCCCAATCCCACTCCACTCACTTCTGCAGAAGGGTTGGGTGCCGCTCCACGTGCGGTTGTGCCGGCAAGCGCGCGTCTCCGAGCCCACCAGCCAGAAGCCAGCGTCGCAGACAAAGTGAACCTCGTGGCCCACCCGCAGGCTCCGGCCCAGCATCCGTCCGTTCAGGGGCACTGGCAGCTGCGGACACATCTCTGTTGACAGACAGACGTCAGTGGGGATGGACATTGCCAGCCTGGAGCCAACCCCAGCCTGCCAGGGAGCTGGGGGGTCCCCTGCCCAGGCTGTTTGTGTGGCTCCAGGGATCAGAGCTGGCCCCGTGGGGATGTCACCCATGGTGGTGACCAGCCAGGATTACCATTGTGCTTGGTGGCTGGTCTCTGGAGGCGGCTCTGGAGGATGGAAAGCTGGTGCCGGAGCCCGCGTGTGCCCTGCAGGTGGGTGGCCTCCTGTGCCACCAGCAGCTTCTGCATTTGCTGCACCACGCTGAGTGCCTGCTGCCGGTTCAGGCATTCCTGGGGGATCATGGCGACACCCCAATCACTGCTGGGTTCCCCTGCCACTCTGCCACAGCCTGTGAGGACCCTTCCAAGCAGGCAGTATCCTGAGTGCTAGTTTGGATCTCCTGTGCTGGACAGAGCCCTTTCCCATCCTGGTGGGGTCTGACCGTGGCTCTGTCAGCTTCAGCCTCTGAAGACCAGACCACCTTCTGGTCCTGCTCTGGCACATGGATGCTGTGGAGAAGCTGCATGCCCTGTGCCCATTTAACATCATTTCACTGCTGCAGGGGAAAAGCCCCATAACAATCCCCCTGGCCCTGACTGTGCCATACCCCCACTCTGGGCTGGTGTCAGGTGCTGGGGTGTGAGAGGTGGATGCTGAGCAGCCCTCAGAGGGCTGCTGTGGGGCTGGAGAGGAGGGAAAGCAGATCCTTACCTGGAAACTGCCGAGGGGCAGCTGCAGGATGCCCAGAGCCAGCCAGGCTGGCAGTGGGATGAGGAGCATCACGCTGGGGCTGACTACAGGGGCAAGACGCTGACGGTCCGTTTCTGCTCACAGCCGTGTTCTGCGCTCACTGGGATTTATCTGCAGCCTGTGCCCATGTGTTTGTTGGTTTTTCCCTTGCCTGAGGCCGAGCTGTAGGAAAGTTTCCCCTTGGCACTGACTCTAGCCTCTCCCTTCCCTTCCGTTCCTTTCCCTCTGCACATCAGAGGCTTTGGGGCCTTTCATGTCCCAGATATTGGGGCCAGGCGGTGGCTGTCACGGCACTTACAGTGGTACCAGCGGTGCTGGGCTCACCACACGGCCAGTCCTGGCTCTGGGGCTCCCCGGCATGCAGAGATGCAGGATGAGGCTAATCCCATGCACTAGCTAAGCCTGGGAAAGTCTCCTGGGAGAAAAGATGACTTTGGGGTTTGTGCGGGTGTTCTGTTCTCTGGTGGGGCTGGGGCTGCTAGGAGGGGTAGCCCAGGAATGCTGTGGACTCACTGGACTTGGCACAGCTTTGCTGGGGTGAGCTCAGCCCTGGCTGGAGTTCACGGGGGAACCCCAGGGTGCTGCTGCAGCCTGGAGCTGGGGTGCTGCTGGAGTTATGGTCCACATTAACATAAGGGTCAGGGTTAATGTTAGAGTCAGCAATAGGGCTAGGGATGAGGTTAGGATTAGGGTTAGGATTAGAATTGGGGTTAGGATTAGAGTTAAGGTTAACATTAGTGTTAGGTTTGGTGTTAGCATTAGGTTTAATGATTTGATTAGCATTAAAGTAATTGTTAGGGCTAGGGCTAAAGTTAGGTTTCTTGTTAGGGTTAATGCTAGCATTAGTATCAGCGCCAAGGGTTCAGATCCACATTAGTAGGAGGGTTTGCATGAGAGTTGGGGTTGGCATCAGCATTAGTGCCAGGGTTCAGGCCAGGGTCAGGTTTAGACTCAGGCTGAGAGAACTGAAGCATTCAGAGCTGGGTTTATGGTGACACCCAGCTCAGCCCCGACAGCTGGTGGGTAGGATGCTCCCAGTCCCTCCCACCTCTGGCATTTCAGACTCCTGAGCAGGGATGCCCACATCTATGCCCTGTGCCAGGGGAGCACCTGGCATGGGTTCTGGGACCCCTGTGCTGGGGCAGAGCTCTCATGGTGCAGTTGAGCTCCCTGAGCAGCCTGGGCAGTGGGACCCCTGCTTGACTCCAGGTGGCTGCCGAGACTCGGCCCCCCTTGGGCCCAGTATCTCTCCCGCCGCCGGCCCCCCGGCTCTCACATCCTCCCACCCTGTAACCACGCTGCCCAGCTCTCCGGAGCGGGTATTTGGCTTCACGCCCGCAGCGGTGTGTGTTACCTCCCCGGCATGTTTAATTCATGGGGCAGCAGGAAGGCTGGCAGCCGGGGCCCCCCTGCTGCCCCAGCCCCTCGGCTGCCAGTCTCCCAGTGTCCCAAAGTGGGTGTGCCGCTTTGAGACCCCTGCTCACGCTGCCTCCACACCCCGACCCCGGCTCGGCGGCGGGGCTGGGGCAGAGCACGGAGCGCTGACCCCACTGCGGGACATCCCGGCGGGGCTGCAGCCCGGGGCCCCGGGAGTTGTCTGCCACATTCGCTCCAGCGAGCAACTGTTTTGACAGAGCTATTACTCACCCGTCAAGCTTTTGTTCCCGCTGCCCAGCGGTGCCTGTCTGGAGTCCTGAATAGGATCAAATCCTGCAACCAGACACACACACACACGCACGCAGGAGAGCGCGGCCGGGCTCGCCCCAGAGCCAGAGCTGCTGCGGGGCGGCTCGGCTGTCCCCAGTCCTCCCTCCGGAGCTTGGGGGTCCGCTCCCCCATCCCAGGACCTACATGAAGCTCTTGGTCCTGCTGCTTTGCAGCCTCCTGGTGTGGAGGGTGGGTGAGACGAGGTCGGATGCTCCAGAAAAGTTGTCCCCGCTGGCTCCGGGAGGTAACTGATAGAGGGGCTGCCTCTCCGGCAGCAGGGCTGGGAGGCAGCTGGTTTGGGGCGTGGGTGCACCCTTAGCACCGTCCCCTTGGGCCAGACCAGATGTGCGGGGAACCGGGTGGGTGATGGGCACCCAGGGATGGCGGTGAGGTGCTTGGTGGGTGATGGGGGCTGAGGATGGAATGGGGCTGGGAGAACGGGCATGGACTTGGTGACGGGATGGAGTTGGGAGGCTCTGGGGCTGGTGTTCCAAGGGAACCAAGGTGTCTCTGGGGATGACAATGGGATGGAGCTAGTGATGGAATGGGGCTGGAGGTCCTGCAGCTGGTGATGTGGGTTAGTGATAGGTCTTGCCCAGTGGGGTCTGGATCCCGGCAGGACAGAGGCAGGGGGGCAGAGAGGGTACATTCCTGGCAGTCTCAGCCCACCCGTGTGAGACGGGGGCCCAGCGGGCTGCCCCCCCCTCCTCGGCCTCTTGCCCCTTTTGTGCTCCCAGCCCAAAAGCTCTTTCTTCTCTCCCCTCAAGTCTCCATGGAGACCCGGGTGCCTTCCCGGTATCCCCGGCTGCGGGCAGACCCTTCAGGGGGAATTCCCACGGTCCTCTGAGGGGATCGGCCACAGCCAGGGATACCGGGAGGGCACCTGTACCCCTCAGCCCCCTATCCCCTGCTGTCCTCCCCAGCTCTCAGCACGAAGGAGACCTTCCTGGTGCTCTCACTGCACAACAAGTTGAGGAGCAAAGTGCAGCCTCCTGCTGCCAACATGCAGAAGCTGGTGAGCCCCCTTGAAGGTCCCGTGTCCCCACCTTTCACCCCATACCCATGTGCAGTAGTGCAGCAGTTTGCTAACACTCTAATGAAGCAGAAGAGCTGGCTGGTGTGGGGCCCCTGGGGAAGAGCATGCCACTGGCATTGACACATCCAGGGCGCACTAAAAGCAGTGCTGGTCCCTTGAGGTTCCTTTTGGGATCTCCCATGTCCCTCTGGTGCCTCCTAATCACCTCACACCTGCACACACCAAGGACACAGCAGGGCTGGTTCTTTGGAGCCCTTTATGGGGTTCTCCATTCCATGTGATGGTCCTTGATATTCCCCAACCACCTCACATCTGAACACACCAAAGCCGGGCTGGTCCTTCCGTGTGTCTCCCATGTCCTGTGATGGCCCTCAACATCTCTCCATCACCTCCCAGCTGCCCACACCAGGGCAGGTCTGGTCCCCAGGGCTCCCTTGCAGCATCACCCATTGTTGACCCTCTGATGTCCCTCAGTCACCTCCTGGACTGAGCATCTTGGTGGTCCCCACACGCCCTTGGGCTGTTCCCTGGGTGGCTCATGCTCATTCCTGCAGGAGTGGAGCGAGGAGCTGGGGCAGTTGGCAGGGGCACGGGCAGCCAGCTGCCTGGAGGGCCCTGCTCCACCACCAGCCCCACAGCTGGGCTGGAGCGAGGTCCTGCTGCCGGCGGGCGCCGGAGGCTTCGGGGCCGTGCTGGAGCTCTGGTTTGCTGAGGGACAGCGCTATGACTACAGGACGGGGCGCTGCAGCAGCAATGCCACCTGCAGCCATTACACCCAGGTGGGCACGGGGGGCACGGGGGCTTCAGGGCTCCAGGACACCAGTGACAAACACTCTCCCACAGCTGGTGTGGGCCACAGCGGGACAGCTGGGCTGCGGCCGGCACCGCTGCCCCGGCCCCCACGGATCCAGCGAGGCCTTCGCCTGCGCCTACTCGCCAGGGTAAGGGGTGGGGTGGGTGGAGCTGGGGCGTGGTGGGTGGAGCTGGGGCGTGGTGGGTGGGGCTGCGAGGGTGGGGCTTGGCATGAATGGGCGGGGCTTGGAGATGTGGGTGGGGTCTCAAGCAGATGTGTCCAGGTAGGGGCATGGGTTTACCCATGAGATGTGTGGCAGGGGAGGGGGTGGAAAGCTTGTCCTGGTGGCAGGTGGGACTGTGCACTGAAGTGGGTGTGGCTTGGAAATGCAAATTGGGCTATGTTCTGGAAGTGGGAGGGTGTGGATGTTCTGGGCGGGGTTGTGTGTTGAAGTGGGTGGGGCTGAGTGCTGTGGACAGAGATGCAAGTGGGTGGGGCTGGGGAATGAAGGCAGGGCGGTGATGTAGAAATGGGTGTGGCTTTGCAATGTGGGTGTGGGCTTGCCCCAGAAAGGGGTGTGGCTTTCCCGGGTGGGTGGGGCATCTTCCTCCAGCTGCCTGTGGGGCCAGGGGCAACTGGGAGGTGGCCGGGATGCCCATCCTGCCCTACAAGCAGGGACCCTGGTGCTCCCTCTGCACTGCTGGCCTCTCCGGCTGCTTCAAGTCCTGGGACCACAGTGGCGGGCTCTGCGGTGAGTCTCCCCTGTCACCATGGCCTCTGCGTGACCCTGGTGCTGCTGTCTCCACCCCTGATGCCCTCACTGTCCCTCTGGTGTTTCCAGAGGTGCCCAGGAACCCCTGTCGCATGAGCTGCAGGAACAGTGGGCACCTCGACATGAGCAGCTGCCAGTGCACCTGTCCCCCCGGCTACACGGGCAGGTACTGCCAAGGTGAGAGGGCACCGTGCAGCCTCAAGAGGCTCGTGCATGGCTGCTGCAGGGCATGCAGGTGCAGGGCATGCACGGGCACAGCCGGTGCAGTGTGGGCAGCACAGCAAGGGGCAGGGGCTGCCCATCCCCCTGGAGCTAATGCAGTGCTGTGCCCACAGTGAGGTGCAGCGGGCAGTGCCTCCACGGAAGGTTCAGGAAGGAGGAGTGCTCCTGCCTCTGCGACGCGGGCTACGGTGGAGCTGAGTGCGGCAGTGAGTCTGCGCCCACCTGCACTGCTGTGGGGTGGCATCAGGGATCCACAGGCAGGGGACCCCAAAGTGGGACAAAAGGTCCTCTGTGGGCCCATCTCTGCTGCCACAAGGACCCACCTGCTCCTGCCTGTGTCCCCAGCAAAGATCCATTTCCCCTTCCATGCCTGTGACGTGCGGATAGACAGCGACTGCTTCATGGTGTCCCCTGAAGCCGACACCTACTATGGTGCCAAAATTAAATGCCAGGTGAGCTCCTGGGGTGCTCCAAGCATCTCTGTGCATCTGAAAAGTGCTACCCATGCTTGCAGCCCCCCTGGGCATCTCTCCTCTGCCTAGAGCGGTGCTGGGCCATGCAGGTGGGGCAGACTCACTCCCTTCCCCATAGGAGAAAGGAGCGATGCTGGCCCAGATAAGAAGCCAGAAGGTTCAGGACATCCTGGCTTTCTATCTCAGCCGCTTGGAGATGGGTAACAGGGTGACAGACACTGATTTTGAGACTGGAAACTTCTGGATTGGTGAGAGACAGCAGCAGGAAGGTTGCAGAGTGCCCAGGATGCTGGCAGACATGCCAACCCACCTCCTGCTCCCCCAGGTCTCACCTACAAGACATCCAAGTCTTCCTTCCGCTGGGATGTGGGTGAGCCATCCTCATTCACCAGCTTCGCTTTTGGGCAGCCAGACAACCAGGGGTAAGTGGATCTAGAGGACACCAAACTCTGCATGGTGTCACTGTTGACTGGCTTCACCACCATCCTGGTGGGACACAGGTTTGGGAACTGTGTGGAAATGCAAGCATCAGCTGCCTTCAACTGGAATGACCAGCGCTGCAAGACCCGAAACCGGTACATCTGCCAGTTCGGTGAGTGAGCAGCTGGGAGCCCCCCTGTGCTGTCCTGGGTGTGCTCGGCCCTGAAGGTGCCAACCCCCAGCTCTGCTGGGTCGGTCCCTTGTTGCCAGCCCTGCCCAGACCTCTGTGTCCCTCCTGGGTGGGAGGCACTGACTCTACTCATGCCATTGCAGCCCAGGAACACATCGCCCTGTGGCAGCGGGACCCCTGAGCTGGTAGCCCTGGGAACTGGCCAGCGCTGGCTGCTGTGCTGAACCTGTGGCTCAGGAGAACCCTGGTGCTGTGCCAAGCCCAGACCATGGCTCAGGAGGATCTCTCCACAGCTCACTTGTGCAGGGAATGAGGGGCTGAGGGGACCCATGGCACTGCGACCTGGCAAGAAAGGGCGTGCTGTATATGACCATCCCTGAAACAGCATCTTCTTCTGCCCCTCATCTTCCTCTGTCACTAGCACTCTGCAACACTCTGGGCAGGAGACGTCCCTTGCAACAGCCAGGTACAAAAGCATTCTCCTCCAAAATTGGCAGCTAGGCTGTGTCTGGATGGTAATCTCAGTGTGACGAGGGGCCACGGGGACTCTTTGGGGGTGCAGACCTTGGCACAGCTCAGGGTGAGGACTGGGCTTGGCTCTGAGCCATCGTCCTGACCTGGTTGAGAATGCCCCAGCCTGGTGGGTTTCTCACCATCACCTGGTCCTTCATCGTCTGCCCGCTCATTAATAAAGACCCTCTCTCCCTTGGGAAGAGCAGTTTGTCTCTTTTTCCTCCTCTAAGCCCACCAGACTCCCTAGCCACAGCCCACATCCTGCCTGCACTGGGTGCAACCTCCAGTTTCATCTCTTGGGTGGGTTCTGGGGTTGCAGGAGCCAAGGCCATCCTTGGCTGAACTCTTCAGTACATGGGGTTGTCCTGGAGGGATGGTGTTAGCCAAGAGCTGCTTCTTCCTGCCTCAGCATGGCCTCAAATCACAGCACCCCATGTTCTGGGTGCAAGCCCGTGCCCCCAGCAGTGGTGGGTGTCAGTGGGTGCTTCTAGAGGTGATGTGCCACTGCCCTCCTCCTTTCATAAAAGCCCACTCCAGTGCTGGTGTGGGGTGTGGGAATGGAAATGTCTTCAGCCAGGGTGTTTTGTAGCCTGTTGGCTGTGCACTGTCTCAGCCAAGGGAAGGCACCATCCACATCACTGGGCTGGGCTTGGGGCCCCGGGCAAGCTGGGCAAACCCAGGGTGAAATGAGCTGGCAGCCAGGAGGGTAAGGTCCAGCAGCTGGGAGGTGGTGGGAGGATGGAGGTGGAAAGGAGCCCAGAGAGGATGAGGGTGAGGCTGGAGATCCCCAGCGCAGAATCCAGCAAGTGAGGCAGGAGGATGGAGCTGGAAGGAGCCCGCGGAACATAAGGCTGAGGATGGAGATCCCGAGAGGAGGGTCCAGCAGGTGGGGCAGGAGAATGAAGCTGGAAGGATGAGGATGAGGATGAGGGTGAGGATGGAGATACCGAGAGAAGAGTCCGGCAGGTGGGGCGGGAGAATGAAGCTGGAAGGATGAGGATGAGGGTGGAGATCTCGAGGGCGGGGTGCGGCAGGTGGGAAGGGGCGGGAGGATGGAGCTGGAGGGAGCCCGGGGAAGATGAGGGTGAGGCTGGTCATCCCCGGGGGAGGGTGATCCCGGTCCCCGCGGTGCCGGCAGTGGTGCGGCCCGCGGTCCCCCCGGTCGGCGGTGGTAGCGACCGGTGGCAGCGCGCTCGGTCGGGCGCGGGGCCGGAGCGGGGCCGGAGCGGGGCCGGAGCGGGGCCATGACGCTCTTCGGCAGCGGGGACCCGGGCTGGAGATGTGAGTACCGACCGCATCCGGCCCTCCACCCCCCCCGAGTGCCCCTTGCCCCGCGGGATCGGCTCTCCTCTCACACCCCTTCCCCGGGAGATGCTCCGGCACTGGGATGCTCGAGCGGCACCGGCAGCTCTGAGCGAGGCGGGGGTGTTCCCCTGCAGCCTTCCAGTGCCTCTAAGGCTCCCCACCCCGGGCACGGCACCCTCCGGAGTGCCCACCACAGCCGTACCAGTCCCTCCCCGGGGCTGGATGGCTTTCCAATACTCGGGATGCCGGGTCCTTCCTATGCCATCACCCGTGGGACAAGGATGTCCTCCCACTACAGGGTTGTCCCCATGCCGTTACCCCTCCACACCATTAGCCCCAGGACTGGAATATCCTCTCAGTACGGGAATGCCCCATGCCATTCTCTCCTAGAACAGGGATTTCTTCTAGTTCTGGGATGTTCCCAAGCCATTAATGCCAGGTCAGGCATGTACTCTCAATAATGGGATGCCCCTTTGCTAATACCCTCCCAGGACAGGAATATCCTCCAAGTACTGGGATGTCCCTCCTTGCATTATTCCCCCATGCCATTACTCCATCAGGACAGGAATATTCTACCACTACCCTTCTGTTACTGGGGAGAGAGCCCAGACACTGGGAACAGCTGGTCACACCTACTGTGGCCAAGACTGAGTGTGCGAGAAGGAGCCCTCAACTGTTTCCTCACCCCAGTGGCCACAGAGGTTAAGGAGTGTCCCAAAATTAAATACATGGAGATATTCACAAACCACACCATCAGTGCCTCTCAAATGTATATGCAGAAAATAGATTCAAGCTGTCTTTTATATGGATGTTGGTTGTGAAATCCTAAAGGAGGGTTGAAGAGCATCGCTGGGGAGGTGTGATGTGGCATTGCTGAGCTGTGCATCCAGAGGCATTTCCACCCCACATATCATCACACCCTGTGTCTCAGCAGCCTTTGGGAGGATGAAGCAGCTGGACACAGGGTTTTTCCCATCCCTGGAACCCAGCTGCACTCACAGGCATCCTGCTGGCCTGGATATCCCTGAAAAATAATCCAATTACCAAAGGTGGATTCACCACAGTGATGGGAAATGTCTCTGCAGGTTAATTATGCATCAGAAGTGCTTTCTGCCATCCTAATTGGAGCCTGCCTAGCTTTGGGTCCTTGAGATGGGGCACCCATCAGAAGGGATAGCTGGAGCTGTTACATTTCTGGAACTACTCTCTGCTGCTCACATCCTTCCCAAAGACTTAAATCTAGAGAGATCTGCCAGCCCCCTTCTCGTCCTGTGGATGCTCTGCAGTGGGACATCTCCACCCAGGAGAGAAGTGTGGCTGGGAAGCTGGTTCCAGAGATGTGTCTGTGTGGGGTAGGATATTGGCATCCCCTTTTCTTTCCACTGTTCATTCCTCTCCTCTCCCCTCAGATTTGGATATGTCCAGGGAGTCCAAGCTGAGCCGGGCCAGGCTGGGCCAGAAGCGTCAGCACAGCAGCAGCCTGTACCAGTGAGTGCCTGTGCGGGGCAGGGGTGCACTGGGGGCTGGGGACTGTCCCACACCTGGCTCCTCCTCCTCCCCTGCTCTCTGTCCCTCACCTCTGCCTATTCCAGCTGGGAGGCATAGGGTAGGGACATCCCTGCCTCAATCCAACGGGGCTCTTGGAGCATCACCTGATGGCACAGGTGCATTTGGAGTCCTCACCAGGCTCCTCCTGGTGTGTGAGGATTCCCCTTCCCCATCTGAAGGCAGTGGGAGAACAAGCAGATCCCTGTGATCTCCACACCTGCTACAGGTGTTGCCCCCCAGTAATGGCTTCACACTGTCAGGGGATAAGTTTAGGTTGGACATAAGGAATAAGTTCTTCCCTGTGAGGGTGGTGAGGCACTGATACAGGTTGCCTAGAGAAGCTGTGGATGTCCCATCCCAGGAGGTGTTCAGGATCAGGTTGGATGGAGCTTGGAACAACCTGGTCTAATGGAAGGTGGTGTTGCCAATGGCAGGGGGGTTGAAATGAGATGAGCTTCAAGAACTCTTCTAGCTGAAACCATTCCAGAATTCTGTGATTCTGTGTCAATGTCAGTTACAATTGTGGCCTTTAAATGCCGTTCCTCAAACTCTGCAGAGGCACATAGGGGTGGTCATATCTCTGAGGAGGGCAGTGGGTGATGATGATGATGGCACAAGTGGTAGATGAAGAGCCTGTCCCCATCCCTGTGCACTTTTGGCTCCACATCTCAGTGGGTATGTGTTGAGAAGAGGATTGGTCTCCTGTCTTGTTAGAGCTTTTTTGTGAACGCCCTGACTGAACTAATTGCTCTGCCTGTTGCCATGGAGCTGAAGGGATGCAGCACTGGAGGGCTGGGACTGCCAGCCCCCTTGGGCAGTGGAGCATGGCAGCTACTGCTTTTGCTGTTCCCAGGAGATGCTCTGAGCAAAGATCTGAGCCTGAAAACCCCTTGCTGTGTCCCCAGTTGAGTGCTAGACCCCAAGACTAGCTGTGCTGCAGTGCCACCAGTTCTCTCACAGCACAGGGTGGCCTGTGGCATCCCCATCCCTTTTGGCATGGGCTCCAAGCTGCCCTCTGGGCTGGGCAAGCCTGGCCTAGGCTTGGTGCCCCAGGCAGGGCAGCCCAGCTTGCCTGAGGGCCCCCCAGCAAACCTCCAGCTCTCCCTGAGTTCTTGCATTGATCCAGTGGTCACAAGTTCATCTGCAGCCAGATCTGGAGCACTGGGGGACCTTGTCCTGGTTCCCCCATTCCTGGCAGCATGAAGGCTCCCTGCTCCAAGTGATTCTCAGATCAAGGCTTTGTCTCCCCTCAGGTTAGGCTTAATCCTACACTCCCTGACTCTGCAGGAGCTGAAGCAGCAAAATAAGCTTCAGCATCCTTCTGCTTCCTCCTCCTTCCTTCTCCTTTCCCCATTCCCTGCTCCTGGTCCAGAGTGCATGGTTTATTACTGGAATGTGGCTGCTCACAGTGGATCTGTTGACAGATCTCTTCTTAATTTGGAGCCAAGCGAGCCAGCAGCATGTATGTGGAGCCATGACCACGAAATTTAACATCAGGGCACTCTAAATGCAGGTTCCTGAGGGCAGACCTTGCTGATGCTGCCCCAGGGACTTCTTACCATCCTCCTTAACACCCTTGTTTGTCTATGAGGATGATCACTTCCAGGGGCAGAGTCACCTCCTGGATCATGCTACAGCTTGTGTGGGATGCTCTGGGATGCCTCCTGCTCCCTAGGGATGAAGGCTGGGTGGGTTTGTGCCCAGCAGTGACTGCTCCACGGTATCTGTGGGTGACATTGTTTGCTCTCTCCCCCTCCTGCAGCAGTAACTGTGACCTGGACTATGATCTCTACAGGGATGACTTCCCATACCGGTGAGCACAGCATTCCAGGAGCATGATGAGCTGAGCATGGCTGGGTTTGATCTGTGACTGTCTCTGATCATGGAAAAATGGGGTGTCCCTGGGCATCCGTCCCCTTGCCTTTGACAAAGGCTTGGTCGTGTTTCCCCCCTTGAGGGAGCTGCACCTTCCCCAGGCTGGGGGCCTTGGGATGGGGTACCTGGGGCAGGGACAGCATGTGGGCAGGGCAGTGCCCAACCTGGGAGTCCTTCACTGCACAGGGACCCCAGGACATGCTCTCTTGGCTGGCAAGGACTGCTGCTGCACCTCTGAGGTTGTGCTCACACCCCGTGCTCTTGTGCCCTTGCAGGGTATACGAGTACCAGAAGATCCCCCCACTCATTAACTGCATCCCAGTCAAGACCAGGCGGACTCACTCGAGAGCAGGAAGCAAGAGCAGCCTGAGTCCCCAGCCTGGGACAAGGAGCAGCACTAGCTCATCCACAGGACGGACAAAGTGTAAGTGCAACAGGGCTGGGAGGAAGAGAAGCAGAGGTTTTGTGTCTCGGTACATTAGAGCAGCGCTGCAGCCCAGAGGCCCCACTTGATGCTGACCCTGACTTAATGCTGAGTCCCCAGCTCCAGCAGACACAGCCTGGGCTGCACTGGTGTGCTGGCTGCTCCCTGGATCCATTCCTGTTCCCCAAGGATGCCCAGAAGGGAGGATGTTTCATAGAAGAGAATGTTTTGTGGAGGAAAATGCTCCAGAGAAGGGGAATGCTCCCGAGAGGGGGATGCTCCAGAGATGGCTGCCCAGGATGGCATGTCTTCCTGGCTTTGGGTGGATCTTCATGGTTCCTCTTCCAACAGTGCAAGCTGAAGAGCTGCACTCCATCAAGGGGGAGCTGAGCCAGATCAAGGCACAGGTGGACAGTCTGCTGGAGAGCCTGGACCGCATGGACCAGCGGAGAGAGCGTCTCACAGGTGAGGGGACCAGCCACTGACCCTCCAACATTTGTGTGTCTGTGCCAGGCAGCTCATGGGCACACAGCCTGAGCCCTGATCTGGGTTTAAGGGGAACCTCCCTGTGTGCCCAGGACATCCAGAGTTAGCTGGGAAGATTCCCCACATCCTTTCCCTTCTCTGGGCTGGCATGGAAGAGCCCAACCTTTTGGTACAAGGGAAACAGGTGAGGACAGAACTGGTATTTGCACAGGTACCCCAAATTTCTTCTGTCTCTGCCTTTTCAGGGTCCAAGGAAAGGGAGAAGAAGAGGGCAGAGCCGGGGACAGAGTCATCATCCCCAGCTGGAGAGGGGTCACAGGAGTCACGGGGAAAGGAGGGGACGAGGGCTGATGGGGACAGAGACCTGTGCAACATTGACAGTGCAGAGGAGAGCACAGACACAGAGGAGACGGTAAGAGGTGGGCCAGATTCTCTGCCAGACTATTTCTCTAAAATCCACCCTTGCTTGCTGCTGAGGGATGCCTGGAGTAGATGAAATGCTCCATTGGGGTTCCCCAAGCCATTCCAGACTTCTGCCAGGGCTAAAACCTTTGGCACAGCCAGAACATTCACAAGTACCCCGCAGCAACCCCCTGGGTGTGCATCACTCCAGCACCAGGGCTACAAAAACACCCTTGGAGCAGAAACACATTTTATCAAAGGTGCTGCTCCCACACTGCACTCCCCAGGTGGGTGTGGGATCCCAGGTACTGGGCAGGGTGCTGAGTTTGATCCTACTGCTGGAGTGCATCACAGGACAGCCATGCTGTGTTTCTCCTCACAGGTGAAAACCCACATTTTGGACCCCAAGGGGAGCCAGTAGCCAGACTGGGATGTTGTGGCCTTCCTGTGAGGCCAGCCCTTCCCAGCTTGTGTTCTTTATTTCTTTTGAGGCTTCCAGGTAGTGCCACACACGACACAAGGTGCCTGCACTCGGCATGGCCATCCCCTGCCGCTGGCAGCCTCACGTCCTATCCTGGAAGTTGCCTGCCAGCTCTGGCAAGAGTTTTTGTGTTCCAGTGCACTTGTTTTCTTTTTCCTTCTGTTTTCAGACCAATGGATAAGCAGAGGTGGCCTGGGGAGGGAAGGGAGTAAAAAATAGAAAGGACCATATCCCAAAGTAGCATCTCAAATCCCAGCTGGCCTGCTGCCAGCATCACCTCACCCACAGGATGCTGTGGAGAGAGAATGTAGCCCAGTGCTCCCACCCCTATGGCACAAGTGGCATCCCAACCTTCAGACCCTGGGAACTGGTGCAGCAGGCACAGGTACAGCCCAGGATGGCTTTCAGAGCTGCTCAGCATCCCACCATAGGAAGAAGGAACCATGCTAAGCCAGCTTTAGGAGGCTTTTGTGGGATTTTAGGATGGTGCCAAGCCTAGCTCTGATGTGATCTGCAGGACCAGCAGTGGGGCAATGCCAACCCAATCATTCCCATTTGCTCCAGCTCCCAAATGTGTTTTCCTTACTGATTTTCCACAGGCCATTCTCAGCCAGGCATTGCATCTGCACCCAGCAGGACTCTAGTAAGAGCTTTACGAGGCACCCGAAAAGTCCTGGTCCCCCTTGTGCTCCCCAGTGTCACATTTCAGTTACATGTCCCTCATTTCTGTTGTCCCTCTCTCACCGATAGGAACTTGTTCTGTATTTCTAATTTGCTCTGGTAAAAGAGTGTATTGTCTTGGAAAGAAAAATAATTTATATTTCTTTTCTCTGGTTATTCAACTCCAATGCAGTTTTTAACCACCTGAAGTGAACAGTTTTGTACCCCATTTTATGCACTGCCAGACACAGCCCTCAGCTCTGAGGGCTTTCTTGGATGCTGCCTTTCCTACAGCTCAACCCACAGGCATGAGTGCAGCTCTGCTCTGTATCCCAATGGAAAATACCCCAACTTCCCTACCAGCCCACCATGGTGCAACTTGGCAGACAAGACCACCTGCTGCACTCCATCCCCAGGAATAACCAGATTCCAAGGAAGCACCCAGCTCCCCCTGAACTCCTCAAGGACAGTGGGAGCAGAGAGGGTCACTCCAATTGTAGAAGCACATCCTTCCACCTCTGCCCATGGCTGGCAGAGGCCCCAGGAGGGCCATGCAAGCAGAAGACTCACCAGAAAAAATATTATTTATTATTACAAAAAAACCTAACAAAACACAACTCTGCCACCCTGAAGCACTGCCTGGGCAAGAAGTCCAATGGATGCTAGTCCATGCCATGATGCGGTTCTTGCCTGGTTCTGCCTAGATGCTGCCTGCACAGATGGATATGGTGGGGAGCTTGGAGCAAGGGTTTCAGCCTGGTGCTGTGACCACCCCAGGGTGAGATGTGGGGTCCTGGAGTGCCAGCAATTGCATGGAGGGAGGTGTTGGGCAGGCTCTGGCTGCTGAGGCAGTATGGAGGTTGCTCTTTGGGGGCTTCAGCAGCGTGCAAGGCTGTTTGGGTCCCGTGGTGCCAGTCGAGAATGGCCTCCTGTGACACGACGGCTCCTTAGGTGCACTCTGGGGTGCTTGGGCAGTGCGGGGGGTGCAGATTCCTGTGTCCTTGAGCACAGTTCTTGGGCCTCCAGCTACGTGGGCAGCACGAGGGGGTCTCCAGCAGTGCAAAGGTAGGCTCATGCAGTCCCCAGCATGAGGCATTGATCAGGCTAGGTCTGGGCATTCACCAGCAGTTACAATTAAACTTAAGCTTCAACTTAATAAGCTTCTAAGATTCTAAAATAAACATATTTTAATCCCCAGCAGTGATGAGTGGATCAGGCAGGCTCCAGGGGTCTCCGGCAGCATTGAAAGCAGCTTGTGCGGGCTCTGGGAGATGTCCCATCCCCAGACTCCAGGTCTCACGGGCACTCAGGCACTGGTGGCGGCGGCGGCAGTGGCGGTGGCAGCGGCGGCGGCATCGCGGCGCTGGGCGGCCCGCAGCAGGCTCTGCCGCAGCACCGGGTACTGCCGGTGGCAGCCATCGAGACCGAGCCGCAAGGCTTGCGCCCAGTCCTCGGGCGGGCCGCCCCGGCCGCCGCCCAGCACGGCCGACACCTGGTTGAGGGCGGGCAGCAGGGCCAGCGTGAGGCGGGCGGCGGCGCGGCGCTCCTCGGGCTCGGCGGGCTGCAGCATCCATGAGGCGGCGGGCGCGGCCGGCCGGCACAGCGCGCAGCCCACGGCCAGGTCGTACATCTCCACACCCGCGTCCGCCAGAGCCAGGGCGGCGGCGCTGACGGCGGCGGCCAGCGCCGAGCCCCCGTCCTGCAGCAGCAGCGCGCTGACGGCCAGGCGGGCCCGCGGGTAGCGGCCCAGCCGCACCGCCGGCTCCAGCGCCTCCCGCAGCGCCGCCGCCGCCTCCCGCTCCGCCGCCGCGCCCGGCCGGCCCCGCGCCCCACGCCCCGCGAAGGGCGCCCGGCGGAACTCGCAGAGCAGCCGGCCCGGGCCGGGCTCGGCCGCCTCCCGCGGGCCCCAGGCGGCGCAGAGCACCTTGGTGCCGCTGCCCAGCTCCACGTAGGCCGAGCCCTGCGCCTGGCTCAGCAGCCCGGCCCTCGCGAACAGCGGCCGCAGGGCACAGGGGTCCCGCGGCGCCGCCCCCGCGCCCTCCTCGTCCTCCTCATCCTCGGCCGCGGTCGCTGCCCACAGCGCCGGCGGCTGCGACTCCTCCGGGCCGCGCAGGCGGCGGTGATCCAGCGGCATGGCCGGCGGGACACGGCGAGCGGGCGGAGATGGGGCGGGCCCGGGAAGGAGGCGGGCACAGGCTGTGAGTGGCAGCGGGATCCCACCCCATCCCATCCCACCCCATCCCGCCTGCAGAGCCGGGGAGCAGAGCGCGGGGCAGGGAGCCTTTATTGACAGGAAAGCCGCGCAGGGGTGAGACACGGAGACAGAGGGGCAGGGGTTCCCCCCTCAGTCAGTTCTTCAGCTCCCCCAGGCGGAGCCTGGCAAAGTCCGTGGCCAGTTTCAGGGCTTCCTGCAGGCAGCCCACATTCTTGCCTGTTGCCTGTGCAGAGATGTCCTTTCCACCGCCTTTGCCGTCCATCAAGCCAGACACTTCCTGCACCCACTGGCTGGCCTTCAGGCCCTTATTTGCAGTCTCCTGGGCAGGAAAAGAAACCCAGCAGTCAGCACTGAACAGCAATTGCCCTGCCCCTTGCCTTCCACTCCACTAAGTCCTGTCCCACTCTTCCCGTTCCCTGTTTGCACAGCATAAACCCTCTTCCCTCACTTCTGCAGCCTGACAATAAGCCCAAGGAAAAAACTGTGTCTCTTGCCAAGCCCCAATCAGTTCTGGCTGTATACTGTTAGATATCTCCTGCCTGAAGGCTGCAGCTCCTCCACAGAGGCTCAGGGAAAGGCAGCTCACAATCTTGGCATTACCTGGGGTACTTGACACAGGCAGGTGATCCTGCCAGCTTCGTTATCCACAGCAAAAAGCATAGCAGCAGTCTGGGGGGAATTAGTCTTGAAGAGCTTCAAAGATTCATTCAGGGCCTGGAAGAGAACAAAATCATTGCATGACTGCGTCCCTGCGCTTGCACCCAGCCCAGACAGCACCCACAGAGACCTCAGGGATCAGGAACTGCATTAAATCAGTCAGCAGCACTCTGCAACGCTCCTCCTCCCAAACATGAATCAGCTTCACATTCCTGGCACTGTAGAAGCCTTGGCAGGGGACATAAACCCTGCCTGTGTACCCCAAGGAGGAAGGAGAAGATGCCTTCATTTCCCTACATTAAGGTGTTCAGGAACTGGCAAAATCAGCCCCAGAAACCTCTGCCTGAGTGTACTGGCTGAAGGGGAAAAAGCTCCTCCTAGCAGAAGGGAAGAGCTGTTCCAAAGGGAGTCAGGAGGATTCAAATGCAGCATGAAGAGCCTGCAAGGGTTATCAGACACAGCAGGCAGGGAAGAACCAGGGAGACTGCCACACATTCCACTATTCCCAAGGAAACCATCATTCCTCACTTGCACAGACAGCATGATGCAGCACAGAGCCCCAGGAGTGGGTCCTCTGGTGAGCAAAGCAGTGCTTCTCTGGGTGGACTGGGAACATGCAGTTCCCTGGGCTGCCAGCACTGCCATCCCATGGGATGCACCCTTCTGCCAGGGAAAATGCTGCAACAGCAACCACTGGGAAGAGAAGCATGGGTATCATGGTGATGCTGGTGCCACAGAGAGTGAGCAGGATCAGCTCCAAGACTCTCAGAGAGGAAATTTTAACAGGGTGTTAAGCACAGAGTGGTCTAAGCCCAGGCACAGCCAGCCCCCACTGCCTGGCAGTTCTTGGGCTCAGCACTGTGACACAACGCACACAATAGAGCATTCATTCCAACAGAAATCACTTGGAAAAAAACTTGTGTGTGGAGAAGGGAAGGAGGAGATTCAGCCCTGGCCAGGGAAGAACTTGAACTCTGCTGAGCAGATGGTGCTGGGGGCAGATCTCTGCCTGGCCCTGTCCACACACTCAGCCTAGGATACCACTCCCAGAACTGATCTGCAGGGGCCACAAGCATCACAACTTTCATGGCTCAGCAGAGCTGCTGCTATCAGTCCCTTAAGGGCATTTTGGTGTCGTGTCTGCTGCAGGATGAGTCTTACCTGGGACACAATGGGATTTCTGCTGGGCTCCCTATCTACCACCATGTCTGGAAGCTCAGCAAGGGGTCAAAACTCCACCACCCCTGCAAGCCTATTTGCCAGTCCAGGAGGTAGGACACAAGAGAATATCCCAGTGGTCCCTCCTCCTTCTCAGGGATGACAGGTGGCAAGAGGGACAGCTCTGTAGTACTGAACCACCTCCCTGAGTGATGAAAGACCATCCAGCTGCTCTGCAGGCAGAAGGAAGGTTGTGAGGACAGATCAGACTTTCCCATACCTTTGCTGAAGCTCCATTTTCCATTTCCATGATGACCCATGGCTGGTTAGGATGACTCTCAATAACTTGCTTGGTCTTTTCCAGTACCTAAGACAACAGTGGTCAACCACCAGACCATCCACACTGTGTATGGACACAAGACCCACCTGGGCAGAGCAGGGGCAGAAGTCCCTAACCTGCCCAAACACACCCACAGCACAGCCTGGAGCAGCCTCACACTGTGAAGCCAAGAGGAATATATTCTGACAGGCAAGTATGTGGCCTGCAAGACAGCATGTTGTGCATGCTTCCTCCTCCAGAAAACTCCAGTGGGATCCAGGAAGAAGCCTGCACCCAGGAGCACTGTTAGGGCAGGAATAGGCTGCCATGCTTCAACCCAGGACATAAGACAGACATTAATTCTGCCTCAGGAGGCAGGAGGAGAAACTGGAGGGCTGAACAGTGTGAGGGGCATTCCCACACATCCATTCTCTTCTGGACACTAACAGAGCTCCCGAAGGAGCACCCCACAGCCCTCCCACGCTGTCCTTTATTCCAGCCCATGACTCACTCTTTTCTGGATGTCGGCTTTGCTTGCTCGGTCCAGGTCATCCATGACTTTCTTCAGTGCTTTAACAGCCTCTCTCAGTTCATCTTTCTGCCACTGTGGGATAACAGCAGTGGCCAGTGTCTGTAAAAGAGGAGCGGGCAGAGGTTAAAGGTGCCAGCAATCAGGAGATGCAGCACCTCATGAACTCTGCCTCAACTGGCAGAGCCCACTAAGTTCCACTCCTCTCCCAGTGCCAACGACCTGAGGCAACAGGTCATCCCAGCCATGGGATGCAGGGCTGTTGGGCAGGAGCAGGAAGGTGAACTCAGGCCTCCTTAATACCACCCAGTTCTGGCAATCAAGGTCCCATTCACTTTGGGGAGGCAGAGCACTACTACCATCCTCACCTCACCGAGATCCGTGATCTCCTTCTGCACATCCTTGTTGGGAGCTGTCTGGACCTTCACCTTGGCCTCCAGGGCTGACAGCAGCTTCCTGAGGCTGTCAACTTTCCTGAGGGCCTACAAGAATACGGTCTGAGTTAAATCAAGCCAGAAGATTGAGCAGGCTGGGCTTTTGGTCCAGTGTGTGAAGAGGTGAGGAATGCTGGAATGCCCAGGATGGATCTTAGTAACTCTTGGGAAGCCACAGGACCAAAGCAGGCAGCACCTGACCAGAGCCAGAGTGTGATGCTGGCACATGGGCCCTAGATCTCTTTTATTTTCCAGGATTGCCAAGATCCTCCCAAAAGAGAAATCATCTCTCCCATGAAACTCCTTTATCCCCCTTTAGGGAGCACCAGCCCACATCCAAAGTCATTGCCACCTGCAGCAGAGGAGTGGATTCTCAGACTTCACCACTCTCCTGCCAGCCTTGCCAGCTACTGAGAGCTCTACATCAGCAGCCACTCTGAAAAGCAACCTGAGCTAAGCCTAGAGCTATCCCACATGCCCACTCAGGTTTCTCTGCCACAACACCTACAGCTGAGACTTCTCCCTCTCTTCCCTGCTCCAACTGTAGTACAGCCAGGGTCTCCAGCACAGTCTTTGCCAACAGCAGCACCCTTTTCCCTAAGTCCCTCAGAGGATATTGTGCAAATTTGTACAAAAGGAACTTTGGCACAGAGTTAACAGGTGGAATTTCAGAGAGGATCTCTCCTGCCTACCCTTACCTTCCGAGCTTCAGCCCCAGTGACTGCAACTATCCTCCGAATGCCTTTAGCAATTGCCTCTTCTGAAACAATCACAAAGGGGCCAGCATGGCTGGAGTTCTGCAAGTGCCTTGGGAAAGAACCCAGACAGATCCACAAGACAGAGTTAGAAGTCCACCTCTCATCTCAGCAAGAATCAGCACAGAAATAAGACAACCATCCTGCCAGGGAAATGCAGCATTGTGGGAAAGACAGACAGACAGGCAGAAAAAACCACCTGTGCTAAAAGTAAGGAGTGAGGAAAGGGTGCTCACAGCACTGCCAGAGACCCTACATGAGGTCAGGGGCAATACAGGCAGTTCCCTGCCTGCAAAAGGTAATTTTAAGGACTGATTGACTCAAGACTGGGAATGCAAAGGCACGTCATCACCACCATCTCCATCTCTGCCCTGGATCTGCCTAGTGTATGCTTATGGCACTCCCAGGAGCTCAAGATCCACAGGAACTCCTTTTCAGCCACCTGCTGCCTTCCCCAGCCTCTCCAGGTACTCACGTCCCTCCGCAGAACTCAATAGAGGTGATGGAGCCCCCAGGGCCAGAGGGGTCAGCCAGCAGCTCCTCCACAGGGATGCCAATGGAGACCACACGGACAGGATCGGGGTAGGTCTCATCAAAAACTGCCCGAAGTCCTTGGATAGCTTTGGCTGCTGCAAGAGGGCAGTCCTTGGCATACACTGTCTGCAGAGAACAGCAAAGAGATGCAGGTAAGAGCCAGGCCTGTCAGCTGTCCACTGAGGGCCCACATTCCCAAGAAATTTCTTCCTCTGAAAGATCCTAGAAGTCTTATGCCTCACCTGAGCTGGGGTTTGTTGAGCTGCAAGAATCACAAAGTTATTGGCAGATGTCTCATCTTCAAAACTCCCAGTACCACCTGCTCAGACTCCCTGCGTGTTACTGCACATGCAAATGGTTCCCAGCAGGGTTGGCTCTGACACTGGCACCAGATAGAGCAGCTCTCCTGCCATTGGGGACACATCACTGGGTTGTCTGAGTGTATGCTTAAATCCAGCCAGGCCTGCAAAAATATTCTGCCAAACTCCCCGGCTCTTGTAGCTGATGTGATACTACTGCAGGCATGGGAACACTCCAGCCCTAGAGAGGGCTTGAAACCAATGAACAGAACAATTCATATGGGGTTTTCCCACTCAAAACCCTCTAAGGTAGGTGATGGCAGTCTGTGCACAATACTGCACCAGCAGCTCAGAATCCTCCTGTGCGTGCCAAACTCCCAGCATCCCAGATCATCCAAAACTTGGACTCAAGGTATAGAATGTGTCAGCCATACCTACCTTTGACTCCTCAATCATCTGGTTGGCAATCCCTTCAACTTTCTTGATTTCCTGAGTGGACAGGGCTCCCTTGGCTGTGAAGTCGAAGCGCAGCCTGTCAGGTGCCACCAGGGACCCCCTCTGGTCAGCCTCCCCCAGCACGGAGCGCAGGGCAAAGTTGAGGATGTGGGTGGCCGTGTGGTTGCTCATGACCGGCCTCCGCCTGGCCTGAGGGAGGAAGCCACTGTTAGATGGGGTCCCAGACCCTGGAGCCACAACCACTTCCAGCTGAAGGGGAGATTAATGCCCTGCTCCAACAGAATCCTAAATTAGCCCAGGACACCAGAAACAACTGATCACACTTGGTGCCTTGGAGCTTCAGCTACAGGAACAGGTGTTCCCCACCAAATCATGGTTTTTTTCCTGGCAGTTCCCTTGTTGGGCATGTATGGAGAAAGGCCAAGGACAGACCAAGACACAGATAACTAATCTCTGTTCTTCAGCAGGGAAAAGCACTCCAAGATGGAAGCCTTTCCTCTCCCTCTAAAGGTGCTGCCTCTATAGGGAAGGGAAATGCATCAGGCTGACTGTGCTCAACCCAGCACTCACTCAACAAGCTGAGCCCACAGGAGCAATTTTTGGAGTGGGGCAGCCAGCCCAGGCTCTCTGCTGTTGTCCCCACACAGTGGGGCACCACACATCTTCTCCCTGCAAGTCACAACCCAAAATGTGCTTCTGCCTGTGATCAGCAAACCCAGTAAGAGTGGCTCTGAGCTAGCTGGATTATCTGCCTCGTGGAAGGAGAAAGCCAGGTGTGAAGCAGGAGAGACTTGAAGTCAGCCAGACACTGCTTGATAATGTGCTGCATGGAGAGCAGGACCCAAACATCAGGCCCCCAGAGTGGCACCGATGAAAAGAAACAAGACAAAATCCAGAAAAGAGACAAGTGCATGTGTTACACCATGTCTTAACTCACCTCATCAATAGTCAGGTGGACCTGATCTCCTACTTTCAAGCTCCCATACAGAGTTCCTATGTGGAGCACGTAGCCTCCTCGGACCTGCACATTCTTCACAGTGAATTCTGTTTTCTGTAGGAAGAGGGAAATGCCCTGTGTGAGCAGGGTGAGAGGCCAAGGGGAGACATCATCCAGCCAGAGGTCTGAGCTGCAACTGGAAAGGTGCCAGCTGAGAGCCAGAGTGGTGTGTGTGCTGGTGAAAGCTGAGTGTCCCCAGGCACAGCACACAGCAAAGTGGAGAAGTGAATGAAGGTGGGGCACAGTTATGGGGCACAGAAAGAGCTCCCCACCTCAGCTCCCCATTATAGCTTGAGAGCACTGCCCTTGGGCTTGGCAATCCCAGCACCACCACCACAGGCACCCACATCCTAGTGACAGCAGCACAGAACTGAGCTCCTGCACAGAACTGAGCTCCTCAAGGAGCAAGGGAACAAAGCTCCAGCACATCCATGCCGTGCTGCACCCCCAGAGAGGAACCCTGTGCACTGCATGACATCTGACATGGATGGAAAATTGTTGGAGCTTGCTTGGCCCCTTCTCCCCTTTGCCCAGGCCCCAAGTCAGACTGTGTCTAGCAAAAGGTTCTCAGGCCCACTCACATCCTCCCTGCTGTCGTCATCCTTGACCATGTAGCCCTGGTCATAGATCTGCCCACCCTGCTCGGCGTAGAAGCAGGTCCGGTCCAGCACTATCCCACATTCCTGGCCAGTGGATGCCTCCTCCACAAACCTCTTCTCCCTGCGGATGGCTTTCACTGTGGCCACGAGGCTCCCGAAATCTGCCACCGGGATCACAGGCAGTGTCAGTAAAACAGGAAAACCTTGTAGACACCACATGGGAGGAGAATGTCATAGCAACACCTCCCAGTTATTGCAGGAGCTCATGGCAGCTAACACATTTTCAGGGGATAAGGAGAGAGGAGTAAGGCAACAGTTAGTTGGAAATTTCATTTAGTGCCCTCCAAGGCAGGGACTGTCACTGCCTTCCACACCTATGCAGCAAAAGTCAGCAGTACACTTGGCTGTGAGCCTGCAGCCTCTTGAATCTCCATCAAGTCAAAAAACTAGCAAGAGCCAGAGCAAGCAAGCCAAGGACCCTCCAACAGGCCAAAGCAGAAACTGCAGTCTCTGCAGCACTGGCAAAGGAGCAGCTGAGAAACACCAACATAGGTGTGTGGAGACATAAAGCTTCAGGAACAGGAATTCCCTTAATTTGGCAACAGCAGTACAGTAGCCCCTGAAGACTCTGTCCTCTTTCTCTGCTCAATTAATGTAAACATGTAACAAGCAGGCAATCCACCTGCACAGCCCTCCACTTCCAAATCCATGTCCCAGGAAAGGGGAGCCCAGAGGTACATGCCAGGGGAAGTTTACTAGCAGAACATGATCATGAGAAGGTTTTTCATACCATAGGTACCGCTTGGATCTGAAGCATAATTGTATTTTGGTGAGTCATCTGTCACCTCCAGGCCCTGGGCTCTTAGCTCTTCAATGGCATAGATGTCCAGCATGAGGAGATCCTCCCCTCCAGCACCCTTGCCCTGGGATTTGAGCTGCCAATGAACAAGGTTTGAGAAACGACCTGCCAAATACCAAGGTTTAACAAACACCAATGCATGCCAGCCTAGTTGCACAGCTCTCTCACATCCCTCAGCACTTCCTGATTTAGAGGTTTGCCTGGGAAGCTGTGTGCCAGCACCTGGGGTGTGCCAATTTTTTATGGCTTCAGAGGAGCCAGTTCCAGCGTGCAGACCAAGTGGGCCTGAGCCAAGTAAGGACAAGTCAAGTACCCAGCTGGTCACTGCCACTCCCTGCTGCTGCAGCAAACATAATGAGAAATACACTCAAGGTGCAGGCCTGCCTAGGTACTGATCCTTGGACAGGGAATAACTTCCCTAACCAAAACAGGACAGCAGAGGTGCTCCCAGCACTCCGCTATCTCTGTCTGAAGGCTGAGCTCAAGGTTCCAGGCTTTGCTAGTAAGCAAAACCAACCCCAGTTGTACAGAAGACATGTTCCACATCAACTGCAGTTGTCCTGGTTTTTCCATGGGACAAACCATGGGATACATGGGGTGTGAGCAGACACAGTGAGAAAGGAGCAGCTCATGACTGCAAACTGCAAGGAAGGGAGTTCTATCTGCCCACTCATAAACCAGCTTCCCCTGGAGCTGTTACCCACCTGAGCATTTTTCCGCTCTTCTTCAAAGCCCTCCATGTCTACAACAAGGCCCTTCTCCTCTGCAATCAGCCCAGTGAGATCCGCAGGGAAACCATAGGTGTCATACAGCAGCCAGGCAGTGTCACCTGCAGAGAAAGGGCAAAGCAGTCACCTCCCATGTTCCATTCTGCTCCCTTCCCTGCTCCCCCAATGGCTCTGAGCTATGGCAGGACAGCGAACAGGTCTGGAGAATGGGCACATCCAAAAGGCTCCTCCCTAACACCGCAGAGATGTGTGTCTGGGCAGCTTAGAAACATGAGCAAGCAAACACAGGCCAGAGGAGAGATGGGTGATTCAGCTCTAAGAGATATCTTCTGACTCCAACTTTGCTCCCCCACCACCTTCCATTACCTCTAATTTTCCCACCCTTTCCCTTCCCCCAACTTCTCTCAGCCCTTATGTGATCCCAGATAATAAATGCCCTTTGCTGCATCCAGACAGAAGTCACAGCCTTACCAGGAATGACTTTACTGTCCCCAAGGCTCTGGATCTTCCTGTCCAGGATGCGACGGCCTCTGCTCAGTGTTTTCAGGAACTGATCCTCTTCTTCGTTGATAATGTCCTTTACCATATCTGGATCCTTCTTCAGCTCAGGAAAGGCATCTCCCTGCAGACCCAATGGAAGGAGCCCTTCAACAGGGAGATCTGCACACCTCAGCAGAGGAAGCAGATACAGCAGAATAGGAGAACTTACCAGTGACTGCACCACCACATCAACCAGAGTAGCAAAGAAACCCTTGGGGGCATTGAGCTTCTCATGGGAGTAGCGCACAGCCCGTCGGAGAATCCGCCTCAACACATACCTAGGGAACAGCAGAGTCCCCCATGCAAATGTTACACATCCAAGCTGTTCTCAGGGGCTCCACCAGCATCCACCCACCAGCTTCCTCTCCCAGGACCAAGACCACAGGGTTTTCTCCTCTCATTTTCCCCTCAAGCTCATGGCAGTAGCAAGGCACAGGTGAGGTGCTAGACCCCAGCTCCATGACCCACATTCACTGTGTGTTTATGGAGTCCACTGGCACTTGCAGCACAGCCCACCAGCCCACTTTGGTAGCAAAAACTCCTTGCTTTATCAACAGCAACACTGCACCAAGCCAGGCTTTGTGTCTGTCTGCCCACAGTCATCTTACCTGGGGAATGGCACAGCAGCAATGGTGCTCACAAGAACCTTCATGCTTGTGCATCATGGACTCTTGGGGGAACCTTACTACAGTAATTCAAGCACCAAATATCTCAAGCAAACACTCTGCTAGCCACTGCTTTAATGATATATCCAAAGAGACCCCAGAGACACAGGAGATCCCAGAGCCTTGAGTGGAACCACCTGGAATGGAATGGGAGTGGTGACAATGCAGCAGCTCCTTCTTACCCTCTTCCAGTGTTGTCAGGTCTGCCCCCGTCCGAGAGGGCCAGGGTGATGGTCCGTGCATGGTCAGCCAGCACACGGTAGGCCATGTCTATTCCATCAGCATCCTCGGCCCCAACCTGCCCCAGGTACGGCCTGGCACCTGTGCCCTTTGCAGAGAAGGCAGAGAGTACAATTACTGACAGTGGCACCACGGCAGAATTAAAGGGAAGGGCCTCAGAAGCCAAGCCCACCCCACCACCCACAGCCACAGAGAATATTCCTCTTGGAAAGAGGCGACTCAGTGAGCCTAGAGGAGGCACAGAGCTGTGGGCTTTGCATGGTGCCATGGCCCACATTCCAATGGCCAAAAGCTCTCCAGACCAGAGGGAAGAAAATCGAATTTACCCCATCATTAAGAGCCCAAGAGAGCAGAGGAGGTATGAAGTACAAGGAAATAATCTGTTTTGCACATTGGTTCAAGGACTCCAACCTGGCATAACCTGCCCAGGCAAGAAACCTTTCAAATTCAGTCCCACAGATAGTCCCAACTTTCCCCTTTTAGGATTGTTTTATCCATACCCTAGAGAAAGATACTGCTGTAACCATGCACTGCTTGCACCTTCTGCCATGGGCACAGTCCCTCCAGCCAGGCTCCAAGCACAAAGGCACACAAGGACACAGGAGCTCTAGCCAGTGGACTAAACACTGAAAAAAGGAAGCTCTCCAATTCCAACTCTGGAGCTTGGCACCTCATTCCTTAGAGCTAGCAGGAGCCTGGGCTTTTCTCACTGCATTTTATCCAGCATGATCTACTACCGGGAAGCTCTGCCTCCTCCACAAAGGAAAAAAAGGCTTGGACTGACACACAGAACTTCCAGCATGGGTAATGTGGTCCCCACCCTGGACAATGCAGCAACAGCACACAGGTTCTGCAAGTGACTGTTGTGGTTTATGGCAAAGCACTCCTGGCTAAGGAAATTTTCTACAGATCAGCATGTTCCAGGTGTGAGACTGAAGGACAAACTGATTCTGGGTTAGCAGTACCACGTGCTCTCTAGCACATGGCAAAAATGTGGCACTTGGCCATGTTGCACTGCAGAGCATCTCCCACTGGGAGAGGACCAAGGAGTGTCCATCAGGACAGTTCACAGGAACTGCGAAAGCTGCACCACTCATGGTCCTGTTTTCCTCTGGAAACATGTCCCAGGGCAACAATTACTGTGCCAGCCTGGGCTCCTATCCTCAGCAAATGTATGGGGCTCACAGCAGCTGGGAAAGCAGAGACCACCCTGCCCAACCAGTCCCACACATCTCCCCAAGAATTCAGGGAATGGATGCAGCTAGGTCAGGCTTCAGATCATACCTTTTGGATGGCTTCAAAGTAAGGAAGGAAAAGGTCAGTGTCATAGTTGGACATCTTGTTCTGCAGCACAGAGACCAGCCTCTCCAGGCCCATCCCAGTATCAATACTTTTCTTAGGAAGGGGTTTCAGTGTCCCATCAGCTTCCCTGCAAAAGAAAGGTGAGCTCTTATGGGTGGAGGCTCTGCAGGGGGAACCCCATTTCTCTCTTCATCTCCTTAAGATTTAGTTCCATCAGATTTGTGACACAGGCCCATACACAAGCCACACAAAGGACAACTTTGATAAAATATAGTTAACGAGACCCTCAGCAACAACTTAGACCCAGAGTAGACAACAACTTATTCCCTACTGAACTCCTGCAGATAAACAGAGAAAAAATTCTCAGTTTGTCCCAAAAGCAGCGTGACCAACCCCTTCTGTACCAGTGGATAAGAGGACAGAGCACCACAAAGTGCTCAGCTGCTGGATAACTGGGAATTGCAAGCAAGCTACAGGCAGTTGAAAGAACACACAGTCCAAACAGCCTCCCAAACTGAGCTGGAGCAACCTGGCTCACCTGGAAGCTGGAAGCAGGTCTGGCTCACCTATTGAACTGTATGAACACCAGGTTCCAGATCTCCAGGACATTGGGGTCATCCTGATTGACCAGGTGTGAAGCATCTCTGTCCCCAATCCGGTCATAGTGGATCTCGCTGCAAGGGCCACAGGGCCCAGTGTCTCCCATTTCCCAGAAATTATCCTTCATACTGCCAGGCAGAATCCTGCCCTCAGCCAGCCTGTAAGAAGAAATTTATTGAACAGAGACTAAGTCAAAGAATTCCCCAAATGAAGGCTATGCCAGAGAAACCACAGCTCACTAATTCCCTAGATGAGCTGATGCATTCTTAGTGTCTTGAGACACATCAATCCAAGAACCTAATGCTCAGGATCCCTGCTGAGGGGATCAAGTGAACACTGGCACCTGGCAGTCATCCCAAGTGGAGGCAGAGACTTACAAAACACCTCAGTAAAGCCATCAGCAAGAAGACACTGATGGGATGAAGAACCTCTCCTATAAGAAAAGGCTGAGAGAATTTGGATTGCTCAGCATGGAGAAGAGAAGGCTCTGGGATTACCTTGTTGTGGCCTTCCAGTATATTGCCAAACCCACCACTAAACCATGCCCCAAAGTGCCACAGCTACACAGCTTTAAAATCCCTCCAGGAATAGTGACTCCACCACTGCTCTGAGCAGCCTATTCTGTTCTGCTTTTGTGAAGAATTTTTCCTAATATCCAAGCCAAATAAATTACTATTGCCCATCAAAACATGCACCTTCAGTGAAAGGCCTTACCCCAAATCCAACCAAATCTGCTTGCACTCTAGGTCTGGTTGCAGTCCTGCAGCTTCATTTCCACCAAAGTAAGTGACATAGAGTCTCTCAGCGGGGATGCCAAACTCCTTGGTGAGAAGTTCCAGTGCCAGTTTACAAGCAATGTCCTGCAGAAGGAAACATGAGGTCAGCAAGTGAATGCAGAGACAGCTTCTCTTTAATATCCAAAGTACTATCTGCTTAAGTATCAGCAGCTGAATACTTTCTGACTTTTGACATAAGAAAGAGAAAAATTAATACATGCAGTGAAGAGGACACAAGAAACACCTCATATGACTGTCTTGATGCAACCAAATCAACTCCTGGCATGTTCACTGCCTCCAAAAAGCCTTTTAATTCTGACTTTGAATACTACACCAGCAAGAATCTTGGGAAAGGAAATCATTATTGTATGATCACTCCTGTTTGAAGGTCAGACATAGCTGCATAGCACACATTAGTCTCCCCATCTCCAGGAGAGCCACTAGAATCTCTACCTGAAGACTCCAAACTAGCAGAGTTAATTTAATCAGCTTTGTAAACCTTAAGTAATTAATCTTGAATCATTCTGCAGGGTTGGGGCAGCTTCCAAGCTCATTTATTCCAAAGGAGCCACAAAATGCACTTCTGTGCCAACATATTCTCTTTCCTTTTGGCAACTGCTCTACTGAGTTTACGGAGATGGATGAATCTGCGCAAGAGATTCAGAGCTGCACCCAGACTGTTTTACCTTGAAATAATCCCCAAAGGACCAGGACCCCAACATCTCAAAGAAGGTGTGGTGGTACACATCTTTCCCCACATCATCCAGGTCATTGTGCTTGCCCCCTGCTCGGATGCATTTCTGTGTGTTGGTGGCTCTGCTCAGCTTAGCAAGCGGGTGTGAGGGGTCGATGGTATTGAGGAAGATGGGTTTGAACTGTGAGGAGAGAAAAAGGGCAAGTGAACTGCTAGAAAAGCTGAGAAACTGTGAAAGCACTTGGATCTTGTTTCCAAATGTTGCAAGGCAGTGTCATGATATCATTAGTCTGAACATACCCAAAGCACCTTTTAGAAACAAACCTGCTACTCCTGTCCATGAGGAGGCTGCCTAGAACTTACACTCACACACACACACAGGTGTTCCTAGAGCCCACCAAATCCCAGGCCTTCCAAAGGGACTGAAAGCTAACAGATTCCCAGCTGCCAAAAAATAAAAAACTGGGTGCTGATCTGCAGCAGAGCCCTTGCAGCATCCCAGTTTCAACTGCTCTTGAAAGACACCATTAGTTGTTTGTGCCAGGGCTGCTGTGGTTCCAAGGGTCAAGGAAACAACACTGGCAGAGCTCTCACCATAGGAACCTCTTCCAGTGCTCTTGGCAATTTTGTGAGAGCACAGAGGACTCCAGAGGACACACCAACCATCTCTCTGTGACCAGAAGGAAGGCGGAGAAAACAATAATTTTCCCAACAGCTCTGCAAACAGCTTCACAGATTCCAATAGGATATGTTCATAGGACTGCAGTGCCAGGGTGGGAATCCTACCTGATTCATACCAGCATTGGCAAAGAGCAGTGTGGGGTCATCCAGGGGGATTGTAGAGGATGAGTGCACATAGGTGTGCTTGTTTTCCTTGAAGAAGTCAATGAACCGTTGCCGGATCTGGCTGGCAGTGAGCGGGGTCTCCATCTGGAAGCTGGAACTTGCCACTGACCAAAGCAAGTGGCAAAACCTCAGTGCAGTCTAAACAAACAACAACAAACAACGCTCTGGTGTGTTGTCAGCTCAAGGTGAACATCAGGATCATTGTTCCAACTCCTGAAAGGGCCTCCCCACATTGTTACGTACTTACTGACACTTCAGTTGAACAATCTGCCCCAAATACTGGTGGCTCAACCTGAAATTTCCTCTCCTGCAAACTCCCTGATTTCTGAGGCCCTACCTCAAGTTACTTATTCTTTGAGAACACATAGTCATAAATATCAAATTCACATGGATACTAAGCCTAGTAGGTTGTGTTTGCCTTGCTGGGGACAGAGGGACTGCCAAGTCACCAAAGTATTCAAGGTGATTAAATGCCGAGTGAGGAGACATCATTACGGCCTCCCAGTATTTAAGGGAGCTTATAAAAATGAACAGCAACTTTTTACATGGACAGATAATGATATGACAAGGGGAAACCGTTTTAAACTGGAAAAGAAGAGATTTAGGTTAGATATTAGGAAGAAATTCTTCCCTGCATGGGTGGTGAAGACCTGGCACAGGTTACCAAGAGAAGATGTGGCTTCCCCATCCTTGGAAGTGTTCAAGGCCAGGTTGGATGGGGCTTGGAGCAGCACTGTGTAGTGGAAGGTGTCTCTACCTATAGCAGGGGTGTCAGAACCAGGTGGGCTTTAAGATACCTTCCAATCCAAACCATTCTGTGATTCAGTGACTAAATCATAGAACAACCAAGTTTGAAAATGACCCCTGAATATAACCATATCCACCCTCCCTGCTCAAAGCAGAGCCAGCTCCAGGGAAGCCTGGAAGCCTTCCTTGTGGGGACCCACACGCACACCAGAGGCAAGTGACAGCCTGGAGGGCAGCACTGCCCGTGTCCTACGGGTACACAGGGCTGTCCCTGACAGCTCAGCGCAATGCGGATGCATGGAGGGAGGCGAGATCCCAGCAGCCTGCTGCGGCGCGGAGAGACGGGAATTCCCCCTATGAGCAAGGCTTGGGAGTATATACAGCACAGAATCAATTAGGCTGGAAAAGTTCTGAGATCATCGAGTCCAACCTCGATGCTGCAGGAGGGAAGGACCCGAGGTGGGGAGAATCAGGCATGGCAGCGGCCCCAGGGCCTATCAGAGCCTTTGCCCAGACACACCCGCTCTCCAGTGCCCGAGGAGGGGTAATGGCACAGCGGTGTCCGGCAGCGCCGCCGGCCGCTCGGCATCCCCCTGCGGGCCCGCATGGGGCACGACCAGCGCACCGCCACCGCCCTCCCGCCTGCCTTCTCTGTTCCCCTCTCCCCCGTGCCCGCGGGTCCCGGCCGGGCCATAGAAGCCAAACCCAGAGGCCGGACCTCCCCAGGCCCCTCGGGCCGTACCTGCGCGACCACCGCCGCCCCTCGCTCCGCTCCTCCGGCCGCGCCGCAGCGCCCGCTCCGCCCCGCCCCTCAGCCGGCCACCACCTCCCATTGGTTGCGGGGGCTGTCACTCTTCTGCCAGCCCCGCCCACCCGCGCTGCCCCCGGCTGATGCAATGGCGGGACACGGCGGCCACGTGACGCGGGCGGCCTGAGGCATCAGCGGGCGCCGCCATTTTAGGGGTGCCGGCCCTGCAGGGGCGGGGATGCTGCCCCGAAAATCAGGTTCGCTCCCTGGTGTGCAACGAGCCGATAATGGCACACTCGAGTGGGACACTGTTTATTTCAGAGTTGCCCCAGCCTGGGTGCTCAGTGGTATTCCATAAATCCAGCATACCCCACCGGACTTTCCATGCAGTTATTTATACACAGCAATTCAGTGTTAGTAACTTCCCAAGCACAGCCCTGCTGTTAGCATTGACTACTACCTTCCATACAAATCATGTAACCCCAGCTAACTTCTATTCATGCTCAGGGGAAGGGTCTTCATGTGGGGAAGGTATTTTTGATCCATAGGTGTGATTTTTAGTGTTACAATGAAGATAGTGTAATAAATGGAATTGATTCATGCTAACTAAATTGTAACTGTTATTAAAGTTATTATTAAAAATGATCAAGAATTAGTGTTACAAAGCAGATGTACCCCTTTGCAGATGTTACATGTCAAAATTAAGGTACAGGATGTGGTTTAGAAGATAAATGGTGTCTCAAGACCAAAACGGCCTTGAGATGAACCAAAATTAGAATGAATTTAGGCACTGGGCCTAAAGATTAGAAAATATAAGGCTAATTAATAGACTAACATAACACAATGCTTAGTATGCACATGCAAACCTGTAAGGTTATCCAAAGGACAAGGAGGAAGAGGAAAAGCCTTCATCAAAAGACCCCAAAAGAAGACTGAAGACCCCCTAACAACAAGTGAGGCATGCGCCGTGAAGAAAGGTGACCTAAAGTCAGAAAAACCAGAAATAGAAGGAAACTTATGGGAAACATTAATGAATATGTATAAGCATACAGTATATAAGTTTAGCTTGAAGTGTTTTATTTTGTACATGAGGTGGGGTGAGAAGCCCCCCCGTACGCCAGTCGGTTTTGCTTATGCCTTAACCATTTGTAACCACTGGCCAATTATATTCAAACACACACATCTATATCTGTATCTATATCTAAAATATATAAAAATATATATCTGAATATATCTACTAAATTGTATCTTTTTTACTAAATTGTATTATTTTACTAAATTTTAAATATTTTTTATTATTTTGTATCCAATTTATTAAAGTATATTATCAATTAATTAGATTTGATTGTTTGGAAATTTGAAAGTCATTTATAACAATAGTTTAGCTCTAACTGCCTGGAGTATTTTGCCAAGTTAGCAATCCCTAAATCTTGTTAGCTCCAGAATGTCCTTGAGTGAGGGATGCTGCTACTGCCTCTTCCAGTGATTAGGTCTCCTTTCCTGCTGATTAGGCTTGAAAGTATACAAAGGTCTTACATCAAAGAACAGCCTGACCTTAGATAATACTGACACATTCCACATTTTGCAACAATGATGCTGTCTGCTCCCATGGAGGGAGCGGGGAGCTGTGGGGCTCTGCCTGGAAGGGGCTGTGGCAGGGCAGGAGCTGGCTCAGGGGTGCTGAGCTGGGGGGCTGGAGTGGTGACCAAAGCCCTGCTGGGGGATGTAATGGCTACAGGGTCTTTACAGGGGTCTGTGGGGTCAAGGCTATGAGATGCAGGAGGGGTCAGTGCATGGCTCCAGTCATGGATCTCACGGGAAGGGCCTTGTGGACCCAGGCCAAGGGGGACAGCATGTATACAGGGGAGGTGCCACACTCACAAAAAAACCCAATCACTCCAGGGACAGTCAAGCATTGAAAGGGGGTCTGGGAAGTCTGAAGTGTCCCTGGAGGGTTTTGAGGTCAGGTTCAAGCCCTGGGCAACCTGCTCCAAAGTCACTGCTCTGATCCTGCTCTTCCTGAAGGGCCTTGGAGTAGAGTTTTCCCAGTTCCTGTCTAACCTGGATGGTTATATGCCTCTATAGCATTGGGATCTTGTATCCTGGTCTCATCTCTTCATCATCAGAAAGTGCATACTTTCTGGTCCTGGGCTGTGATTCTGGAGCCATGAGTGTGCCTGTGCTGCTGTTCCCGGGTGACATTGATCAGCCCTTTCCAAACGTCACTCCCCTGCTTGGCACTGGCCTGTAGCCATTCCTGGTCCTGCAGCCCTCTTTGCTTGTTTCTGTTGTTTCCTTCTTGAGGAGCCTGGAAGGAAAAGAGGAAACTCCAGTCTAATTTGTTCCTAATGGGAGCTCTGCTCTGGATGCTGCTGGTGGAGCAGGCAAGTCTGTGCAGTGCAATTGTTTGTGCAGGTGATTACACTTGAAAGAACGTGTGCTACAGCAGGTCCAACTCCAACACCATCCAAATCCACACCCAGCATGCTTACCTCTCATAGGGCCATAGTCTGTCCACCAGCATGGAAGGAGACATCACTGCTTCTTCCTCTTCATGACCTGTGCCACCTGAAAGCTCATCTTCCAAATGTGGAGGCCCTTTACCATCTCCTGAGTGTTTCTTTGGTGATTGCCAAATGTGGAACCACTCAGCTACTCGGGGAATAGAGACTTCTGTCCCCCCGCCCCACTGAGCAACAGGTATGTACCACAAGGCACATTCAGATGGGATGGACCCACCCCCGCTACTTTCCTCTTCTTTTTTCCTCCCCCACCTCATATTTGTGTTGCCCCAATTCTTCTGTTTTAGCTGAGGCTTTTTACATGGAAGCTCTTTGCTTCTTTTAACACTTCTGCATCCTAAAAAATCCATGCCCCCAGGATGGCCAGGGTTGCAGAAGCCTTGCTTTTACAGGCACTTGTTGGGCTTATAAGGATCCAGCATTGTCCTCCAGCAAGGAGGAAGGTAGATGAGAAGGTGATTGAAGCCCCAGCAGTGGGTGGTTGAGGCTACAGGGAGTGGGGGGGGAAGTGTTGGCAGGAGTGGAACTTGCAGTATACAAATTTTACTCCCTGTGTTTCCCAGGCTGGTTTGGATTAGTATCTCAGAATTCAACCATCCCAAACTCACCCCACAAACTAGGAGATTGCTGGCCACAGCCAGATTTGAACCTGTTCTCCTTTTCCTAGTAGTGCTCTTCCAAGCCTGTGGAAGAGGCGGACCCTTTTGCTGTTACAGAGACTCTGGGAGCTGGGGCTTTAGAGGAGCATAGTGGTGGGAATCTGAGCAGTGCAGGTGACACACAGTCCCACGTGCCACATGTTAGGGAGCCCTTGGTCCTCCTGGGACCCTGGCTTAGTTTGGGGCAGGTGAGGGGCCAGGTTCTGGCACTGTCCCAGTCCCCGTGGGTGCCCAGAGCCACACCCTGGGCTGTGCCGGGCTCCTCTTCACACCAAGCAGGCGGCAACCCTGCCATGTGTCACCGCCCGGCACAGAGGCTGGGGACATGGCTGCGCTGGCTCGGAGCGTGCTGGTGACAGGGTCCAACCGGGGCATTGGACTGGAGCTTGTGCGGCAGCTCGCCGCCAGCCCCCGGCCCCCCCAGCACATCTTTGCCACCTGCCGCGACCCCAAGGGTCCAAGAGGGAAGGTCAGTGCGGGCACAGGGAATGGGATGGTGCTGGGCCAGGTGGGCAGTAGGGACCTGCAGTCCCCATAGCCCTGTTGGTTTGCTGTCCTGGCCAGGTAGCCCAGGAGTGGGGGCAGAAGTGCTCTGGGGGTCTCATAACCCCCCCAGCTCTCTGGGTAAGGCAGGGTGGGGCATGGCTGGAGAGGCAGACATCTTCAGCACTTGCTCCTGGCTGTGCCAATGGCCAGCCAACCCCTTTTCTGTGCTGGGATCACTCAGGATGGGGGGCAGTTCCTAAGCCCAGCAGCACCATTTTCCTGCTGGCTGTGGGGTTGCTGCCCTACCCCATCCTACCCCATCAACTGGGAATGGCCTTGTGCTCTTTCCCCAAAGAAAGCAAAGCTACCCTGGCTCAGTGACGTGGGAGCGGGGGAAGATATCTAACCATGCAGCTGGTGGCTTCTAACCTCCTCCCTTGCTCCATCACTTTATTTCCAGGCCCTACAAGAATTAGCTGCCCAGCACTCCAGCATCAAACTGGTCCAGCTAGGTATGGAGCAACCTTTCTCCTTGCACCCAACATTGCTTCCAGCTCTCTGCTGACTTCAGAGGTGGGACCAGGAGCAGCTTTTGCAGGAAGCTCTAGCCCTGCCAGGTGGGGAGGGATCCATGGGGAGGGAGCCATGCACACCCGGGCAAGCATCTCCTCCCAAATTAAGCTGTACTCTGGCTGGAGCAGTCAAACTGGCTTCAGAGGAGGCAGAGCTGGGTCCAGATACCTCAGCTGAGCAAGTTTCATGGGAAAGGTATGATGTCTCTTCCCAAAGATGCTAATACAGTGCCCAAGTTTCGAGCTGGGACACATGGGTTCACAAAGTGAAGCAAGGCAGGGCACAGTAACTGCCTGGATGATTCCTAAGTAGGAGGGTTGGTTTGGGATCTGCTAGGAGGTGGCCAGGGTCAGCATTTCTTTCAGGTAAAAAAGGGAGAAAAAAATAGCTAAAAAAGACATGTGGGAAATCTGCCCAGCCTGGTATCTCTGATTCTCTGACCCAGAGGCATGGGATGTCCACAGTCTGGACTGGGGAAATGCCCTCTTGGCCATTCCTTCCTTCTATGGATGTGGGCCAAACTCAGTGACCTTTTTCAGCAGCATTTGGGAGAAGGCAGCAAATTGACCTAGACAGCATAGGGAGAACAGCCAGCCTTCATTTTATTAATGAAGAATTAAAAGAACATCCAAATCCAAAAGAAATGTTTTGGGAAAGTGCCTGCACTAGGATGGCCATTGCTGTAATAAGCGAGGTGAGAAGCAACCAGAGCTTCTAAATACTTGTATTTCATTGGAGCCAGCAATAAGGAAACTGAATCAAGACTATGCCATATCAGTACCTACCTATCTACCTAGCTATTTATTTGTTTAAAAGCACCTGAGAAGTTAAAGTCACTTCAGTTCAAGTTCATTTTTTTTAATATTTCTTAGAAAAGAAGACATTCTTGAATACGGGCTTTGCTACAAAAAGGCAGAAAAAAATCTCTTTTGCTATTAAGTAGATTTTTTTAAAGTAAAACACCTTCTCTGTAATAAAAATTAAATAAGCTGTAAGCCCCAACTGGCAGTACCTGATGGGAAGAATATGGCCAACATGAAAGGGATATCTCAAGGGACTGGCTACTACATGAAAAATATTTACTATAAAAATACACCCCAAGCCCCAGACTGTCAATAAAGTCCCAAAATAAGCTTAAAAGCTCTTAAATATCAACAGCGACAAGATATTTTTTTAAAAAGGAGAAGCTACTTCAAGCTCTCTTGCTCCATAATAAGGAAGGGTTGTCTTCAAACCAGTAACAGGCATGGACTTTTCAGAAAGAATTTTTTTTAAAAAAACCTCAAAAATGTGTAAGATCTGTCACTTCTTTTCACCCTCTTTCTTTCCTTCCTACCTTTATTTCTTCCAGGGAGACAAGAGTTTGTTATTTCAACAGATTTGGGGGTTAAGGACTAAAAATATGTTGGTCCCATGTGCCTTGGAGCAACGACTCAGCTAATCCAAGCAGAGCAGTTAATCATTCATCATGTGACCAAAAGATCCTTAACATGTGGTGGAGTGACAGAACCTTGAACTTCATCCCATGGTTATCCAAAGAAGTAACTCCAAAGCACTCTGTGGTTTGTCTTGCAACTGGACATGCAAAAGTGTCTCAAACCCCAAGGCTCCTTCCCCTCACACAGTCCCAAAGCAGATTATCCCATGGTATTCCCCTCAAATGCTTTCAGGACACCTCTACAAAGATCTGCACTGCACAACACAAGATAGCAATAAGGCTTATGCCACTCACATACTTGCTTACCACCATAAAAACATCAGGACAGTTAAAAATGCCAGGAAAAAGGATTTTTTTGAGGCCCATCAGTGTACAAAATATTCCAAGGAAGAAATCTTCAGCCTTGGAAACATTTGCTAAGTTACCCTTTTCTAAGCATGAAAACAGAAACATAGCTCAGGGGCCAAAGTGTTGCAGAATGAAAAAGAGGAATCTAGCCCTGCAGTCCCCCACTCCCAGTAGGCTCATCACACTGGCATCTGCAAAAAAACAGACACAGAAATGTGCATGGGTACAAGGGCACATTTCAACCTGCCCATACACATGAATATTCACAGTTTTAAGGGTTCTGTGGCATACTTGAGGTATTAAAAGACAAAATATAAAATTTAATGTTGGCCTAACCCTCCTGTTTCACATTCTGAAGGTATTTATATGACCCTTTTAAACAAAAACTACAGCCACTTCAGTTGGTGAGTATCCAGGACAGGATATAAATCCTAACAATCAACCCTAACAGCTGGACACAAACTTTAAAAGACACTGCTTTTATTGCCTGAGTCAGAAAAATCCTGCAATTGAAGCATGTCAGAATTTCAAAAGCTATACCAATATTTAAGCAAAGAGGAAGCTTATCCCTGTTAGCTCAATTTCAGTTGTGCCTTGTTGCTTGAGAGGGGTTGTCCCCACAACTTGGTGAGTAGGAATAGGGAAGCTCAGTTTCAGAGCCTGCAACCAAATACTGCAGGTTACATCCCAAATCTTTTATTACTTGTACTCACCTCAGCTCATCTGTCAGCTCCAAAACTTTGTGGGTAACAGCATGGAGCAAAAAATGGCTTTATTTCTCTGTGGAAATAAACCTGGGAGTCTCAGTGTGTAGGTACCAAGCATCCCTTGTAAAATCATGAATTCCTTGAATATAAGTTTTTCCTACCAGTAGCCCTCACATGACCAAAATGAGTTGAATTAAGGTTTAATTCAGCTGAGGCTGCAAAACCAAGAGGTAAGGACAAAGTGCTGCTCATTCCAATGTGCTTAATTTGCTAAACCTGCTGCATCCTTTCTGGATAAGAAGTGCTGGTTCCAGCCACAGCACAATTTCCAGTGAGTGCTGTGTGTCCCATCAGAGCTATCCTTCACTTTGTTTTTTCCCTGGCAGACACAGTGAATTTGCCCAGCATCCAAGGGGCCATGCAGGCTGTGGGCTATCATCTGAAGGACCAAGGCTTGAACCTGCTCATCAACAATGCAGGCATCAGCTCCCACACTACACTGCATTCCCTGGACTCGCAGGAGATGCTCGATGTGTTTGCCACCAATGTGGTTGGACCACTCCAGGTTGTGAAGGTATGTCTGGACCTTTTGGGTTTCTCCTGCTTGGGAAGATGTTCCCTGATAGGAATAAAGTCACCTCCCCTGCCTACCCAGAGGAGCTCAGCAGCTTCGCCCAGCCAGTATCCCCCATGCTTCCAAGCTCTTCCCCACTTGGAGCACCTGCCTGCACCAGGCTCACTGTGCCAGCTCACTGTGCTGGCTGGAGCCTGGCCCTTCCTTGGGGCAGCTTCCCCATCCCCTGCACTTCTGCCAGGAGTGTCTGTCCAGCTGCTTGTCCACAGTGTGTGACAGAGCCCTCCAGGATGGTCCTCAAATTAGGATTCTGTTGCATGTCAATGGAGAATTGGTGTCTCTGCATCAGGAATTTCTGCCACTCCTGGAGCAAGCGGCGAAGGGTGCAGGGAAGGAGGGTCTGAGCTGCAGCCGGGCCGCTGTCATCAACATCTCCAGCAAACTGGGCTCCATTGGGCTGTGCCTCAGGGTGCCAGAGGCCCCCATGTACCCGTACAGGGCCAGCAAGGTGAGGCGCCAGGGGAGGTGCTGGAGATGCTGTCCCAGGCACGGTGCCCGTGGAGGGGAGGGAGCCCATGGGTCACCCCCTGCCCCAGCCACCACCCCCTGCCTGGTTCTCCCAGGTGGAAGCACAGAGACCGGGACAGCAGAAGCAAGGACTGAGCCTTTCCAGCAGGTCATGCTGATGCTTTGTCCCAGGACCAAGTCCCATTTCCCACCTCCACAGACATTTTCTTCCTGGAAAATGTCTCCTCTCCTGCCCACCCACTCCCCGGGTTGTGCTGGCAGGGCTGTGCCTCTTCCAGGCTGCCCAGAACATGGTGACGAGGTGCTTGGCTG
>NC_031780.1:6999196-7004342 GCF_001522545.3 Parus major | reverse complement strand
GAGCGACACAGAGGATGCCGTGCTCCTTGTACGCCAGGGACTGGCACTTGCTCAGCATGTTCAGAGCAGCCTGTGGGGAGACAATGCAGGGACGGTGGTGGGAGGGGAAGGGGGGGGTTGCAAGGGGACCCACAGCTGGGCAGGGGGAGCAAAGGTGTGACAGTACCTTGCTGCAGCGGTACGAGGTGACTTGCATCATGTCCCAGCCAAAGAAAGAAGCGATGGAACCACCAATGCTGGACATGTTGACGATGGCAGCCTTGCTGCAGCTCAGCCCTGAGCCTGGGCTCCCCTGGGCAGCTTTCTTCAGCAAGGGCAGGAATGCCTGTGAGGAGACAGAGGGACAGGAGCACACACAGACATGGCACAGGGCAGACAGCACCAGCTCCTTCCACAGTGGGTAACATTGACACCAGCACTGGGGCATCCTCCTTCCTCTTCCCATTACCCCAGCCTGTTTGGCTCCAGCTCCAGAATTCCAGCCGAATGCTCCGTGAGCTTCTCATCAACTGAGAGCCCACTAGTAACCAGAGTGGAGGCAGGACCTCCTCCCATGCCCTTAATGCTTCCCCAGGACAGCCCAACACGGGTGAGGGTCTCACCTGGCCCATCAGCAGCGGCCCAATTGTGTTAGTGGTGTAAATCTCACTCATGTCCTCCAGTATTTCAGTATCAAGTGTGTTCACCTTCAGAATTCCAGCATTGTTGATGAGGAGGTTCAGCCCAGAATCCCCCAGGTGCTCCCCAACCTTGGCTGCAGCCGCCTTGATGCTGGCAGGGTCAGCAACTTCTGCAGAGCCAACACAGGGGAGGTCAGAGCCTGTGTCCCCATGGGGGAGTCCCCTCTGTTCCCCCAGAAGTGGCAGTGCCCAATGGCCCTGCAGGCACCAGCCCCTTGGCACAGCTCCCTCCCAGCACGGGGCTCCCAGGGTGTGCCCAGCCTGGGCACTCACCAGAGGAACCGGGGCAAAGGATCCCCACCCCGGGGCACCTACCGAGCGGGATGACGATGATGTTGGGGTGCTTGGAGGCCAAATTCTGTAACTCCTGTAAGAGAGGGCACTGTGTAGGCATGGAGAGGTTGGAGGGGCTGTGCAGAGGCTCAGCCTTTCCCAAAGTCCATGCCACTCCATCACTATCCCTGCACAACTTTATGTCCAATACCTGCTCCTGCTGCCACAACCCACGGGGCTCTGTGCCTTCTATACATACCATGTACCATTCTCCCCTCCACATATCCCATGCACAAATTGTCCTGTGGTGTCCCAAGCCAACCAACCTGTGCTGCAGGTGCCTGCTGTAGCTCCAGCCCCTTGCAAACACCATTCCTGATCCAGTTGCCCCCTGCCCAGTCTCACCTGCGCTCGCTCTCCCTTGGGGTCCCGACAGCCTGCAAAGATCCACTGTGGTGGGTCTGGCATCCTCAGGAAATGCTGGACAAGCCCCAGGCCAATGCCTCGGTTGGCTCCAGTCACCAGAAGGGAGCGGACATGGAACCCTGCCATGCTGCTCTGGCTGTGGCTGCACTGCTCTCGCCTGAACTCCGCTGGTGCCTTTTGCTACTTGGTTATCTCGCATGTTCCCATGAGGACTTGCATCAGCTCCTGGTTCTCAGAAATTCCCTGCATGCACCTCAATTTCTTGGCTCTGGTCCATACCCATGATCCACTTTTCCTGGTGGCTGTGGAAAGACGCAAAGGGAGCCAAGGGTCCTGCCCAGGCAGGGAATGCCCTGGGCTAGGTGTCTGGTGTGCTGCTTTATATACCTTCCCTGCTCTATCAAGTCTGAGCCTTTTGGTTTTCAGGGCCAGCACTATCCCTGTCCTTGCACTGCAACATTCTCTCCCACCACCTCCCTCCCTCTTGGGATCCCAGGCCTGTCCCTCCCCTAGCCCAAGGTCAGGCAGGCGAGGCTGGACTCGCTGATTCTGCACAGTTTGTTGGCCTTTGTGCAATGCCGAAGCCAGAGTTGGGATGGAGCAGTCAGGACAGGTGAATGTCCCTTGAGTACTTCAGGATAGAGCAGCCAGGACAAAGAAGTGTTCCTCGGCCAAGAGAACAGGCTGAGAAACCTAGAAACCCTCCAGGGTTGACCAGAGTGACCCCTTTCCTCAGAGTTTGTTATAACAGCACCTATAATATTTAAGTGTGATAGAAGGATAATTCCTGCCCCATCCCTGGAGTGTTCATGGACAGGCTGCATTGGCTTCTGAGCAACCTGGTCTAGTGTAAGGTGTCCCTACTTGTGCAGGAGGGTTGGAACTAGATAGTCTTTAACGTCCCCTCCAGCCCAAACTATTGGTCTGTGATCTTATGATAAAATTCAGTTTTGCCCCTGGGTGTGACTTTGGTGTGGCTGAGAGGCAGTGCTGTGCCCAGGCACATGCACTGCAGGTAAACATCCAGCCCCAGGGTGGTCCAGGTACTCCCCAGCTCTTTCCTGCAGAAGAGACTTGAACCAATTGATGGATTGAACTCCCAGAGAAGCATCTGACTGATGGACTCAGGAGCTTTGGGACAGCACTGAGGATCACCAAATCACAGAATCATCCCCCAGGAGCTCCTGTTGCACCTAAAGTCAATAGAGAACAATGACCCACATGTTTCCACATGTCCCCACCCTGCAAGGAGTGGGCGGATCTGGCCATCCGATGGATGATGGATGGATTGAACTTGGTGGTCTTAGGGGTCTTTTCCAATCTAAATGGTTCTCTGATTCTATGATCCCATGGCCTCCCCAGCTGACTCCAGCTGCAGCATCACCTAAACTGCACAGACTGTTTGCAGCTGTGGAAGGTACACACTTAACATAGTTCAGAGATGTTGCATAGGTAGTTTAAAGTAATTAATAACCACTTATATGGGATGTGATTGGGCAGGACTAAGGGGGCATAAGCTCGTGGAACCTCTCCTGCTCCAGGTGGAGATGCTGCTCCAAGGACCTTTCCAACTGGACAATGATGAGCTGTCATGTTCAGGAGATCAGACCCTCCATCCAAATGCAACCTTTCCAAATAAATCAACTTTTGTCTGTAAGAGCAAACCCTGCCACCTACTCTTCTGTGTGTGTGGTGAGTTGACCCTGGCTGGATGCCTGGCATCCACAAAAGCCACTCTATCAATTCCCTCTGCAACTGGACAGGGGAGAGAAAAAAATACAACAAAGTTTCATGAGTTGAGATAAGGTCCAGGAGAGATCACTCACCAAATACCATCACAGGCAAAACGGACTGAAACTGGGGATATTAACTGGATTTGTTAGTAACCAGATCAGAGCAGTATAATGAGAAGTAAGATGAAAATACCTTAAAAATACCTTCTCCACCATTCCCTTCTTCCCAGCTCTACCTCCTCCTGCTCGGCAGTGCAGGGAAGCAGGGAATGGGGGTTATGGTCAGTTCATCACATGTGTTCCCTGCTGCTGCTCAGGGAGAAGAGTTGGAGTCCTTCCCCTGCTCCAGCACGGGGTCTCATGGGAGACAGTTCTCCATGAACTTCTCCAATGTGACTCCATCTTATGGGCAACAGTTCTCCACAAACTGCTGCAACATGGATCACTCTTCCATGGGGTGCAGTCCTTCAGGCACAACTTGCTCCAGCTTGGGTCCTCCACAGGGTCACAATTCCTACCGGGAAACCTGCTTCAGCGTGGGCTCTCTCCACAGGTCTGCAGGTTCTGCCAGGACCCTGCTCTAGCATGAGTTTCTCATGGGTTCACAGCCTCTTCTCAGGTATCTACCTGCTCCAGCATGGGCTCCTCCAGGGGCTGCAGGTGCATCTCTGCATTCCCATGACCTCCATGGACCTAAGGGAAGCTGCCTCACCATGGGCTGCAAGAGAATCTCAGCTCCAGTGCCTGGAGCACCTCCTCCCCCTCCCTCTGCACTGACCTTTGTGTCTGCAGAGCTATTCCCCTCACATATTCACACTCCACTCCTCTCTGGCTGCAATTACATCTGCACAATAACTTGTTTTCTTCTTATATATGTTATCACAGAAGTGTTACCACTGTGGCTGAAGTGTTTGGCCTTGGCCAGCAACACGTCTGTCCTGGAGCTGTCTGGCACTGACTCTGCTGGATATGGACGAGGCTCCTAGCAGCTTCCCACACAAGCTACCCCTTAAGACATGCCCCCCCCCCCCAAACCTGGCCATGCAAACAAAATACAGTGTGAAAATGATATCCATCTTGTGCCATTTCACTGCCCTCAGCGGCAGTCCAGTGATGGAACCACACCCTCTGGCACCGGGATGAAAAGGCACTGACGGCCCCAAGTCACAGCTGAACTGGGTGAGAGGAGGAATTTGCCATCCCTTCAGCCAGAACATTTCCCAGATTGCTTGACAGATTTGACCAAATGGCTTTAATACTTTAAGATGAGGAAAAGAATAGGCAAGGCTGTTGTGGAAGGATGCTTCTTCCCGTAGGCAACCATCTGGGGAGACCTTGGGATTACCTGGAGCTGGAACCAAAACTAAAGGAGAGAACATAAAAACAAACAGAGTTCCAAGGATGGTTTGGCATCACGTGTGAACCACTGAATGGCAAACAGTACTAGAGAGTTGGACAAAACACGGGAATCCTGGAATGACTGGGGTTGGAAGGGACCTGTTATTCCAACACCCTGCCTTGGGCAGGGTCACCTTCTCTTAGGCTCAGAGCCCCATCCAACCTGGCCTTAAACATTTCCAGGGATGGGGCAGCTTCAGCTTCTCTGGGCAACCTGTGCCAGTGACGCACCCCACTATCAGGGAAGAATTTCCTCCTCGTATCTAATCTAAACCTGCCTTTTTTCAGTTTGAAGCCATTCCCCCTTGTTTTATCACTCCATGGCAATGTCCAAAGTTCCTCTCTAGCTCTCATGTAACCCCTTTAGGTTCTGGAAATGGCTCCAAGATTTCCCCAGATACTTCTCTTCTAGAACGGGACGCGACTGCCCAGGAAAAGCGCCGCGGCTGGGCACAGGGATAGGGCGGGGCATAAGGATGGGGACTGGGGTGAGATGGAGGGCTGAGCTGGGGATGAGGAGGGACCGGGCTTCCACCCCGCGCCGGAACTGGCGCTACCGGGCCCCGCTTCCTGCTCCGGTCCCGCCTCCTGTTCCTGTCCCGCCTCCTGTTCCGGGCCCCGTTTCCAGTTCCGGGC
>NC_031780.1:6929971-6998721 GCF_001522545.3 Parus major | reverse complement strand
TCCCGCCTGGCCCCATCCCCGCCTGCCCTCAGCTCCCGCCTGGCCCCATCCCCCGCCTGCCCTCAGCTCCTGCCTGCCCTCAGCTCCTGCCTGCCCTCAGCTCCCGCCTGGCCCCATCCCCGCCTGCCCTCAGCTCCCGCCTGGCCCTATCCCCGTCTGCCCTCAGCCCCTGCCCGTCTTCATCCCCCGCCTGCCCTCAGCCCCTGCCCGTCTTCATCCCCCGCCTGCCCTCAGCCCCGGCGTGTCCCCAACCCTTACCTGTCCCCAGCCGCATCTATCCCAGCCCCGCCTGTCCCCAGCCCCTGCCTGTCCCCAATTCTTCTCCCTTTCACAGTTCAGGCAGTTATAGTTAAGACTTGGTCCCAGGAAAGTATTTACTGGGTGATAATAAACAATGTGGAAGGAAGTAGAAATAAATGTCCTGTCCTGTGTGGGAAAATTGCAGAAGGCCAGACATACTCCAGAGCTGCGAGTGTCCCCCTCCACTGTCCGAGCAGAATGCAGCAGGACCTGTGTGCTCCCAGCAGCCTGGCTTCCTCAGCACAAAGCCCTTAGGATGGGTCCTTGCAGAGAAGTGGGTGCACTTGGGTGGATTTGAGCAATCTCCGGGGCTTGTGGCTGTGCTTGGTGTGCAAAACCCTTCCCAGGGTGATAGAGCACTGCTTATAGTTTAGTGTGTTGTCTCTTCTCATGTAGTCTTGTCTGTGTGGACAAGAATGTGGCTTCTCCCAAACTCTACGTCCTGGAGCCATGGATTGCTGACCTCTTGGTGAATTACGAGCAACTGGATGAGCGTGAGAATTTCCTGGCTGGACAGGTGGTGCGGGTAGGTACCCACAGGGACTGTCCCAAAGCACTCCAACCTTTAAAATCTAAGTTCTGTGAAGTGCACAGTGGTTCCCAGCTTGGTGGCTGTGCAACTCTTCCTTCTCAATGTCTCTGATTTAAATTTGTTTTGAGGAGGAAAAGCTTGGTGTCATGACTGCCTTCCTGTGAAACTTGTTCCAGGTCTACAAATAAGAGGTTTTTTTCCCATCTCTTGACAGGTCTTAAGTGACTCAACTGCTCCTGGCCAGCCTGGCCTCCAAGAAGCTGTGGTGCAGGTCTCTGATGGATCCTGCTACATCCGTGTGGTCATTACACCCGAAGCTCTGCAGGCAGAGGAAAAGTGGGTTCCACCGTGACTTGGCATGGCTGGGACAGCAGTTCTCCACAGCTGCTGTGAGGAGCTGGGGCTCCTGCCTGGTCTTGTTTCAGGTTGTGTTAAGCTAAAGCAACCTCAGGGTGGGAAGCTGGTGTGAAAGAGCTCCTAAGAGAAGAAAGCTGGCATGCCCTTGCTCTGGTGTCTGCTGGTTGGGATGGGCAGGGATCCATGGCAGAAGCTGTGATGCCATTAGAAAGGACTGTAAAGCTCTTGGGTTTTGTGGAAGGAGGCAGAGCATTAACCATGGTAGCCTGGGCTGCTCCTTCAGTGCTTTCTTTCATTTTCCCATTTGGACACCCTTTAACTGTTGGGGTGCTGGTGGCAGAGCCAAGGACAAGCAGCAGGAAGAAGCTGCTCTTAGGCAGGATGTTCTAAGGAATATGGAGCCCTTGGTGCTTGCTGCTCATGCTGAGACATGTTCCAGAATGCCCCGGTGTGGTTGGCAGAGCACTTGTGGGAGCCCCACTGTGTGTTGGGGGAGGGGTTCCAGCTCCATTCTTCAAGGCATTCCTGCTCTGCTCCTTTTCCAGCGCCCACCTGCAGCTCAGGCTTTCCAGCCTTAATTGCAGAATTATCGTCCTGCAGAAGTACACAGTGTGTTTTCAGGACGAGGCCAGGCTGGTAAGTGCTTTGAGGATTGGAAGCAGCCTGTTCCTTTACCATGTTGTGCTTCCTCCACTCTTGCCTGCTTCCAGCTGCTCCTGGCAGCTGAAGACAGGTGATGGGTGGCCTTTTGTTTTCATCTGCAGCTCCTGTGGGGTCTGTGGCAGCTGACCTGGGCAGGGATGAGCCCTCGCTGGGGATGGGGTGCATCTTTCCCAGGGCCACCTGGCTGTCACCTCTGCCTGTTGGGCAGCTGCAGGAGGCCTGCATGGGCTGGTGGCAGAGTAGCCCACTGTCCCCTTGCAGAGGTTCAGAGGTGTCCCCACAGACTCCCCTGGGCTGGCCAACCCTGGCATGTGGCTCTTGCAGAGCCATCAGCTGAGGCAGGAAGATACAAACTCCCCTTTGAAGGAGGTTGTCTTTTTTGAGGGGACCTTCTCTTAGACTGGAGGGTTTGTGGCAGAGCTGGGGTGGGAGTGCTGGCTGGCCCCAGGGGAGGCAGGGGCAGAGGTGGGGCTCAGAGGTGCTTTACAGGCTCTGTCCTCCCCACAGGAGGACTGCGAGTTTTACCTCACGGCCCAGCAGTTCATCGTGCTGCCCATGCAGAGGCAGAGGATGGAATCATCCGACGGGTATGGCCCATGGCATGAGTGGGTGGGGGCTGTGCTCAGGGGGACTTCCTCATCTTCCCCACAGTGGCTGACCCTGGGAGTCCTGATGTGACCTGCTTGTGGAAATTCCTTTTGAAAGAGGGATTGTCTCCAAGGCAAGGGAGATGGGGATTTGGAGGGAATCAGTAACTGGCTTCTCTCTTGCTGCAGGAACCAGGACCCCTCTGTGGTGAAGAAGATTAAGGAGCTCTGGCTGTAAGTATAGGGCTGAGGAATGTATGCAGACACCCTGATGAGAGTGTGCAACCTCAGACTGGGGTTAGAGCATGCTGGCAAGGGCTGGCACAGGTTATAGCACCTCCTGGTTAACCTGTGTGACTCCTTGCCCTGGAACGTGACAGAGTTGAGTAGACCATGAAAAATGAAATTGTGGTGGCACAGTGCCAGCCTCTTCCTCTGAGCTAGGAGGAAACACCTGTGGGGAAATTGTTCCTGCCAGTGGTGGGCAGCACAGCTGCGTGGGTGAGCCCTGCACAGCTCTTTCTTCATCCTTGGAGATCTAATACTGGAGATCCTCAGGGCCTTCCATCAGTCCATCTCCAGGGGTGAGGCTCCCTGATGGCTATTCCTGGCATACTGAGCATGTGGCCAGTGGCCAGATCAGCACCCAGTGGGAGAACCACTACTTGCACAAGCTGCTTCTTCCAATCCAGGGTGCTTGATCTGTGACCAAGAGCTGTGTGTGTCCCAGCCCTAACCTGGCTCTGTCTTCTCCTTGGTCATTACAGGAGGAATCTTGCTGTGAGGAATGCTCCCAGCTCAGGTAAAGGGTTGTGGGGGGTATGCAATGCTCTGACTGGGTGGAGGGCCTGGGTTTCCTCAGCTTGGTCCATGTTAGGCAGAGGTAGCACAAACCTGGTCAGATCTCACAAGTGTATGTTGCTAAAAAGCAGGAAGAGATAATGCTGACAGCTAAAGCAGAGTGGGACATTGCACGCCTGTGCTCATGCTGCTGGTCCAGGATGTGTGAAGAAAGGAAAGATAGTTTCTAGAAGCAAAGGAAATGCAGAATTTTGGATGTTCCCACAGGTTTCAGTGTCATGACAGTCACCAAGTCATGCAGCAGGGTAAAGGTTTGCAAGTGAGGCTTGCCTGAATTCAGCTGTCTCCACTACTGATGTCTGTGTGTTGTTGCTCCAGAGCCCTCTGTCTCTCAGCTGATTGATGCCATAGGACAGAACCAGCTGGAGATTTTGAAGGAAAATGCCGAGGAATGCTTGGATTTATGGAAATCAAAGGACAAGCCAGTGACAGTGGAGGACGAGGTTCCTGTCACCCAGTGGGAGGCAGAGCGCAAGAAGGAGGTCAGTCTGCCTGCTAGGACCAGCTGAGACAGGGCTGTGACGGCTTAGGGTGCTCTGGTGGGTGGGAGAGGGAAGGGGAAGGACAGTGGGCAGAGCTGGAGGTTTGCTGGGGAGGGAGATGGTGTTGGGTTGGCAGGTACAAGTGGGTTCCTGCACCTGGAGAGGGACTGCCCAGAAAAACCCCTGTCACTTGTCTCATTTCAGCAGGGAGAGAACGTTTTCATGGTCCCAGTCAGTGCCCTGGTGATCCCTCCTGAGGAGGAGGCAGTTGTTTGTGATTCTTCTGAGGCAGCATCTGCAGGGTACACAGGTAGGCAGTGCAGCACCCAGGCATATGAAATGAGGGGCTCCCTAGGGTGGGGAGAAGAGTTCCTTTGCCCTGGGTGTGCCTCATGCTGGGGGTATGACCAACAGTGCCCCTTTCATTGCAGATACAAGCCAAGCAGCTCCTGGAAAGAGTAGTGATGACAGGACAATGCCAGGAGACCCAAGTGTTGTATCCCAGACCAGCTGTGAGTAGCAGAATCTCCAGATCCTAGAATGATTTCTGTTGGAAGGGACCTTAAAGACTATCTAGCCCAAATCCCTGCCATGAGCAGGGACACATTCCACTAGACCAGGTTGCTCCAAGCCCTGTCCAACTTAGCCTTGAACACTTCCAGGGCTGGGTCAGCCACAGCTTCACTGGGCAACCTGTGCCAGGGCCTCCTCACCCTCACAGGGAAGAATTTCTTACAAATATCTAATCTAACCCTGCCCTCTGTCAGTGTGAAGCCACTTCCCTTTGTCCTGGCACTCCATGGCCTTGTCTAAAGTCCTTCTGGACCTCTCTCCTGCCCTCTTGGAGCCTCTTCAGATACTGGAAAGTTCTCTAAGGTCTCCCTGGAGCTTTCTATTATCCAAGCTGAATAACCCCAACTCTCTCAGCTTGTCTCCATAGCAGAGGTGCTCCAGCCTTTGGATCGTCCTCATGGCCTCCTATGAACGCTCCAGATCCCATCCAGCCTTTAGTTTCCTCTACAGTTGACACAGCCCATCTCCTTGGACTAAGTGGAGGAGGTACTGGTGTGGCCAGGTCTTTGGGAGACCTTGAGCAGGAAGGGAATGGCCCCAATCCTCCAGGTTTTTGAAGTGGCAGCTTTGGTTGATCCTGGGAGCACAGGAAGGCATTTTGATGCCATCACTGAGCATGAGTCTCCTGCCCTGGTATGGGCTCCTCACTGGCTCTGGCTCAGCACCAGGATGGGTTTGTGTCACCTTACTTGGCTTGGTGTCACCAAGCTTTGCTGCAGAATTACCTGCAGAAGCTCCATGTAGAGGAGGAGCTGAAGGGAGGAACTGTCCTGAATAGTGCAGGGTGTAGGAGAAAGCCTCCTTCATACCTGCCTGCTCTCTGGGCAGTGTCTGCCTCTCCACTGCCTGCTGTGTGAGATCTTGGAAAGGCTATCACTGAAATACACCACATTTTGAGCTGGAAAGGGCTGCAGAGCTCCCCTCAAGAGCTGTCTCTGTCTGAGACCTTGTGCACAGGGCACCCACAGGGAGTGGGCAGCTGCTTTCTTTGCCAAAATCAACTCTCCAGCTTCTTCATTGCAGGTGCCACATCACCAGCCTTGTCAGATAGCTTGGAGGGATCCCTGGACAACCCCTGGGATAGAATGCCCTCGTTGTCTTTGACCCCGAGCTCTTCCGATGGTGAGTCCTTATGTCCCAGGGCATCCAGCCTGCCTTCCTGGCAGGAGACAGCTCCTCTCTTCTCAATGGGTGTAGCTTACCCTGGATGCTGGCTTGATTTCCCCTGGCCATAAAGCAGTGCTGTGATGTTCTCATAGCCCTGGACCTGCATCATTCCAGGCCTGACACTCGTCCTGTGTGCCAGGGCAGGTCCCACCACCAGCCCCCTGCTCAAACTGATGATGCTTTTCCTCTTACTAGAGAAGACCTTTCAACCTGATCCTCCCCTGAAGACCCAGAAAGATGTGGCTGCTGACAGCAACACCACCGACCTGTTGGAATTGTGTAGCCAGGGCTCTCCTGAGGGCTTGCCCCAGGGAGAGCCAGTACAGACCTCATCTCCCTCCCTGCTCCGCTCCCACAGCACTCCCAGTCCGGTGGAGATCAGCACCACTGAGGTGGCATCAGCTGCAGAGGCAGCCTGGGATACCCTGCGTGCTGATCGTGGCCCGCAGGGATCCAGGGGCTCTCAGGCCACCCTGCCCACTCTTTCTCCAGTTTTTCCAGCCTTGCCAGGCAGCAGTGTACAGTCCCTGCCCGGCAGGATTCCTCACAGGGAGAAGGCCTGCTCCAGTGGCACAACTTCCTCTCCAGATGTGTTGAGGCCTGGACTGGCTCATGCCAGGACACAGGGAAGAGAGACTGTGGGTGCCAAGAGGAAGCTGGTGGAGGAAGATGAGCAGGGCCCCAGTGGGCAGCAGCTTACCCCGGGCACCTCAAAGGACAGGGGGAGAGGCACAGATAAGAGATCGGAGCTCATGAGCCCACAGGGTGCAAAGAAGAGCAGAAAGCAGACAGGGCTGCAGCATGGAAAAGAGCTTGAGGAAGAGGATAAAGAGGAGGAGGAGGAGGAGGAAGAGCAAGCATCCCCTGCAAGAGCTGGGCCCAGCTCCAGGCTGGAGCAGTGCAGAGCTCCAGAGCCGGTAAATATGAAGCAGCTGGTGAGGTTCCCTGTGGGCTGGGGAGGCTCTCTGTGCCCACACCTCTGGTGTCCATCCCCAGGATCTTTCCTCACCAGGCTGGTGGGGATGGGAAGTTGAATGCAGGTATCAGTGTAGATGGTGGAGGATCTGGGAATACTGAGGGAATCATGAGAGAATCATGTAATCACTTAGGCTGGAAAAGAGTTCATGAGATGGAAGTCCAACCATTCCTCAGTACTGCCAAGTCCACCACTGCCACATCCACAGGCCTTTAACTCCATCCAGAGATGGTGAAGACTGTGGTTTAGCCTGAGCTAAACAATTGGGTGGGAACAATTGCTGGAGCGTCTTCCAGGCTATCTGGGTAAAAGATCAAAAGAACAGAGGGAGAGACACCTCAATTCTAGGTGTTTTCCTGGGGTTATTGGGCTCTCAGGCTGCATAGGGCAGCACTCTGTGTGCTGTGGCTGGAGCAGACCCATCTTGCCCTCCCCTTTGCTTTTGTAGTTCATGGAGAGACCGCCCCAGTACCAATACGAGGCACCAAGCCCTGAGCTCTGCCAGCAGGTACAATCTATCAGGTCAGTACCATATCAGCCATGGACTCGTGGCTGTCCCTTGTTCCTGCAGTGGGACTCACATCACTGTAGTGAGTCCCCAGTCTCTACCTTACCCCTTGTCACCAGCTGCCCTAGTGGTGTGTCCACAGCTGGATTTCTTCTCACCCTGACTCCTCCTGTCTGGTTTCTCAGGATCTCAAAGGCAATGCTGAAATGGGCATGCTGGATACTGACTGAGGAGGAGGATTCCTGAGCCCAGCCCATCTTTCGTTCCTTTGTTTCTTCAATGGGTCTGTCAAAACACTGGGAAGAGTGGCTGGGGGAGGGATGTGAGGACATCAGAAGCTCTGTGCCCCAGGGGACTGCTGAGTGGGCTGGCCTAGCTGCAGAAACCTTGGCACATGACCTGTTGAAACCCAATACCCTCAGTGCCAGGAGGGGAGAAAAGCATTCATTCAGGAATGCCTATATGTGAGCCAGCATCCCTCTCCCACCTCTTCATCCTTTCCAAATGCCTTGTCCCAGCAAGTGGGGACAAGAGGTGACACAGTGCCACCATAGCAGTGATGGCAGAGGCGTCCTGATCCTGCTCCGAAGGTACCCCAGGAGCATGGATGGTTTATTGAATAAGTTTAGGTTGGGTCCTGCACTGTTTATTACAAAAAATATCCTGCAGGGTTATGCTGTAGAAATTAAAAATTGTATATTTTTTAAATACACAGCTCTTGTATTAAAAAAAAAAACCAAACAAAAAAAAACCAAAACAAGCATCTTGCTTTGTCGTAAACATCTGTGTAAGGAATGCGTTTGGTCCAGAGCAGAGGGCAACACAGGAGAAAGCCACTGGGGTGTCAGGATCACGCTGGTGCCGTCAGGGAGCTGCGGGGATGGAGCTGCGTGCTGAAAGGCGGTGGGTTGTGGTCCCACTGATGGAAGCCTGTGTCTGGCGGGGGCTGGAGAGAGCGGTACCCCATGGGGTCAGGAGCTGGAGTGGTGAAAGTGCCTTGGGAACGCTTCCTAAAAATAGCTGGCTGCGAAAATCACCGGCTCCCCCGCTGCAGCCCACAGCAACACAGGGCACTGGGGACTGCAGCACCACTGGATGCAACCTGCAGGCTCTGACAGTCCCTGGGCATCCTGGGTGGTGCTGGTGGCCTGGCTGTCCCCAAGTTGAAAATTGGGCGATGCCATCATTGGCACATCCATGCCAGCCTGGTGCCCCATCTATCCTCTCTGCATCTCTCTGCCAAGCACCCCGGCACGGCGCACTTGCTTGCAGGGTTTTACTGGGAACAGCGTGGTGACATGCAGGGGCTTCACTGTCCCAGGGCCGGCTCCTCCTGGCCCGGCACTGGGCATCTTTGGTCTACGGCAGCTGAGTCTTGTGCATTCCCAACAGTTTGTGCCAGGGCTTGTGGCTGCTCACCCTCAGTGCCTGTGCCAGCCTGCGGCTCCTCCAGCCCGGCGCTGGGCCAGTCCTGCAGCGTGGCACCTGTACAGGTCACAGGTGCTGGTGTAAGCATGAGGGCACCCTTGGTACCCCAAAACATGCTTTAGCAGGGAGGGGAACATCTCACCTTCAGCATCTGAGGTTGGTCCAGGCTCACCCTCCATCTCTGAGAGGGACTCGTGCTTGGTCCTGTGCCTGAGCACAGGCGAACGCCGCAGGCGCAGTGGAACGGTACCCACTGGGGGAAATAACCCAGCCCCATGTTAGGGTGGGGCACAGTGGCCTGGCTCCTGCTGGAACTGATCCCTGTGCCACATTCCCCTTGGGAACTTCCAGTGTGCCAGTGCCATTGTCTATCACCCACCAGCTGGGAGAGGCAGCCCCAGCACACACATGGAACACCACCACCCACCTCTGTTGGTGTTAGGTGCAAGGAGGGCTTGGGGTCCCATTTCAGACCCAACTTACTTCCCAGCTCTGCCGGGCACTCGGGCTCCCTGAGCTGCTCCTCATGGACGGACAATGCTCGGCGGCTGGTCCCGCGTGGCGCTGCCAGCCGTGCCATCAGCCGGTTGTCTGTATAAGCAGTGGGGAGGTGCAGTTGGAGGATAGCCCACAGCACCCCACTTGACAGGCCCCATCAGCACCCAGCACCCACCGTGTGCTTGGCTCCCTGTTGCCCTCCATTCCCAAGGGCTCCAAGAACCGGCCAGCAGTGGAATGAGGCATCCATGGGCACCTCATGCATCCCTACCTTCAGTATTGGGCGGTGTGGGCAGGGTGGGCAGGGTGCCAGCACCCACCTCCCCACCATGGCTGACCCTCCGTGGCAGCGCCGCCGGCACGTTCCTGCCCAGCCGTGGCAGGCTGCTGCTCCAGCCCTCCCGGCCCCCGGGCTCTGGCAGCCCACTGGGCTCTGCTAGGGTGAAGGAGCGCCGGGGCTGGTCAGAGCTGGTGGCCGGTGGCTCAGTGGGCAGCTGCCTTCCCAGGGCTTTCCAGGCTGGCCGGGGCTCGGCGCCGGGCTCCGTCCTGGCGGCTGGGCTGCGGAAGGGTGCGTCTGTGGGGCAGGCAGGATGGAGCTGTGGGCGTCCAGAAGTGACAGCCCCAGGGATGGTTCTTGGTGCTGGGAACCAGCCTGCAGGCAGCCCAGGGACTGGGCAATGGGCTGGGTGTTTATGTGCCATCTCCAGGGATGGGCACCCGTGGGTGTAGGGCACCCTCCCAAGGGTGGAATTCTGCCCATATGCCTGTGCCCACCAGTCCCTGTTGGCTCCAGTCCCCGTGCTTGGTTCTAGGAGAGGGGATAAAGCCCTCTGCCCCAGGGGCTGGTGTGACCCCCAGCATGCACTGCTGACCCACCTGTGGACACAGAATGCGTGCGGGCCTTCAGGGATGGGGGAGAGTCTGCAGAGCTGTCCACGATATCCCCTGCAAGTACAAGCCACCAGCCAGCATCAGTGAGCTGGGGTCTGCCCAGCACCACCAGCACTCAGCAAGAGGAAAATGTAGTGGGATCCACAGCTGGGAGTCCAAGGGGACTGCCCATGGCCACCCGTGGGTGCCCAGCTGGGTGGGGGTCAGGGTGGGGAGGGCACAGCCCCTCACCATCTGAACCGGCTTTCTTGATCTCGCTGTCTTTGCTCTGCAAGGGGGAAAAAACAGGTAAGGGGGCTGTCGGGGAGGCAGTGCCCACATAGACAATGGGTACAGAGGGCAGAGTCCTGCTGCCAGGCTCTGATGTGGCTGCAGGGGATGGGTGCATGCCAGGAAAGGAGGGACAGACTGACAGACACCATGCAGTATATAGGAATTGACCCCTTGCAGGGGGTTAGGTGACAGGGCAGAGGCTATAGGCAGCACAGAGCTGGGTGCTGCCAGTCCCAGTGGGGAGATGTGCCCCACTCTATGGACCACCATCTCCTACCCCCCTGGAGGGGCAGGGTCCACCCCAAAAATGGAACAGGTCCCCACCTGCTGCTTCTTGCTCTCAGCAGCCGGGCCCTTGGTGACGCCGATGCGATGGAGCATGACCTGCATGCGCTGCTCAAAGGAGCTGGACAACTCCCCCTCGCTCTTCTCCAGGTGCCTCTTCTGCAGGAGAGACACAACCCTGCCAGGAACGTGGATCCACCACAGCACCTATGGCACCCACACTCCTGCCTGTGGGGAACCCACATTCCCAACCCCAGGCATGCTGCCTGATGGTGACACAGACAAGACCCAGTGGGGGTGTCCCCAGCCATCACTCCAGTGATCCCCTGGTAACCCCACCAGCATCCATGGGTGGGAGCAGCACCCACCAGGTGAGATGAACAGTGGTGGTAGTTGGTATCTGTGACAGTGCTTACCTTGTCATGCCTGACCCCCAGCGCATCCTCATCCTCCCCAGACAGCAAGATGAGTGACTGGGATTTGCCCTCCCGAGAGTACTTGGGCCGGATCCTCCGGGCAGAGTCAGGGGTCTGGCAGTGCTCAGGCTCTGCGTGGGGCTCAGCAGAGAGCCCCCCCTCCTCCGATTTACTCAGGGGCTTCCCTGACTCGCCTGCCTTGCTGGGGGCTCGTAAAATGTCACTGAGCATCAAACGCCTGCTCCTAGGGGCGGTGGGACCACCCTCAGGCTCCTTCTCACACCTTGAGCCCCGGCTGGATTTGGGTTTCTTGAAGGCAAAAAAATTCCCAATTTTCTTCTTGAGGGTGCGGGAACCAGAGGGAGCCAGAGGGGCTGATCCCAGGCAGGTCTCCGGAGTCGTGGGGCTGGGGAGAGATGAAGCATTGCAAAAGGTGAGCTCTAGGCTGCCAAGAAGTAAGGGGTCAGTTTTTTTTCTCTGCCCACCCGAAAGGGATGGATCCAGACCCTGGACACATGACCTGTGATGGTAGTGTCCTGACAAGGGCACCCATTCCCAGCATGGTTCCTATGGGTGCTCCCTCATTGCCTCCCCGCTGTGGAACAGACTCCACAGCCACATCCTGTGCACCGTGGCTGCCATCCCATTCCTCTTCCCCCAGCCTTGCTCTTGGTGACATCCCTGGGTGTGCTGCTTTCCCCTGCATCCCTTTTGCACTGGGACCAGCAGTGTTTGCAGGGAGGCTGCTGAAACCCTGGGGATGGATGTGTGCTGGGCAGGTGAGGGGCCCTGAGCACCCCCCAGGCTTACGGCAGTGTTTCTGTGATGACCTTCTTGGCAAAGAAGTCCTCCAGCCCCTCGTCCACGCGGGTGATGCTCCTGTCCTCGCTGTTCTCACAGGCCACGGGCTGCACCTGTGGGTGACAGCTGCTGTCAGCCCAGCACAGGGCAAAGGTGCCCCCAGGTGACACACATGAAGGTGTGTCACCCTCCCCTGGGCCTGATCAAGTGGGTGCCCCTGGAGGATGGGTGCTGGCACGCTCCATCTCCTACCCAGCATTAAAGCCAAACCATGGTGTTATCAGCTGTGTCCGAGCTCTAATCCTGCTCCCTCCCTTGAGCACTGGGAGCTCCAGGCAGCACCAGGCTCCTTCCAACCCCTTGCGTAGTAGAGTGGCTGAAGTATGGCACTTGTACTGTGGGAGAAGCTTTTGGCAGGGATGCTTCCTCCATCTGAGCTCCAAGAAAGGGACCCCTGCATTGCTGGAGGGTGATGGAGCAGGTGACCTGCCAGGACCCATATCTGCATCCTTCAGATGTTTCAAGTCCAACCTTGGAGTGCCACCACAGCCTGCATGAGAGCCACCTGCTCCATCCCCATAACAAAGTGGTCCACACCATGGCCAAGCTTTCCTCCATGGCACCTTCCTCTCCCTGGCATGTGGCACTGCATCAGTGGCTTCCTATCGATGAGAGGGAGGCGCTTCCCCATCGGTGGCATTTCAATCCATAATGACTTTTCATTACGGCTGGATTGATGCCGCTCAGGAGCCGTTCCAGCCATCTGAGATCTGCTCTCCCTGTCACATCGTATCCATCAAAGCCCGTCCTTGCTCAAGCCTTGGCCCACCCTGGGTGCCAGGCGTGCCTGTCCCACTGCAGGGTGATGGCCCTGCCAACCTCCAGCACCCACCCTGCCTGTGGGACACAGCTGCTGCCTCCCCTCCGGCCCCGTGCCAGCCCTGATCCCACCATGATCCAAGGGCAAGCATCACCACAGCCGTGCAAGCCAGGGCTTTCCAGCAAGTGAAAGGATCCAGCTGCATCACGGTGGCATGGGGATGAGGTGATGCCAGCAGGATCCAGCCCCAGGGACAGTGACGGAGCTGGACTCGCCACTGACTGCACCCAAAAGTTACTTTTCCTTGGGGAAGGGGGGTGCAAAGACAGGATTGCCTGTTGGATGGGGGGAGCACAACCCACCTCATCACAGCTGGCAGAGCCCCACCAGCATCACCGGGAGCCGTGGTGGCCACCAGTGCTTCAGGGATGATGGATTTTGGATAAGGGGGAGCAAATGAAGCTCAGGAGGAACGCAGCTGGAGCCATTGCCGAACACATCGCTGGCCCTCTGCACCCAAACTCTGCAGGTTTTTTCATTCCTCTCCTGGCTCCCACCGCTCAGCATCTCCCAGTGGGGAGCAAAAAAGAGGATGGATAATTCCCTTCGCCCCCCCCAGCCCCCTTGCCCATCCTTTCAGGCTGCCCCCCGAGGAGGAGGAGGCTCCGGCAGCAGCTGAAATGCAGAATAATAAACCCACCGCGTCTTTGCGCATCTCATTTTCTTGCTTTGCAACAAATACTGACCGCAATAATTCACCCAAGCGGAAAAAAAATGGGAAAAACACACCGAATACACCCCACCTCCCTTGCCAGCCGTGCCCCCCCTTACATTCGGCTTGCTGGGCGGCTGCTTGTGCCGGCGGTTGGGCCGGGGCCTGGCTTTGGTGCAATGCTCCAGCTTCTCGCCGGCGGTCGGCAGGTCCATAAGGATTCCGGTGGCGGTGGCAGGCTGCGTGGCGGGGAGCGAGCCGCTCGCAGGCTCAGCATCCTTTGTGGAGGCAGGGCGTGCCGGCGGCGCGGCGGGGCTGAGTGACGGCGGCGCCCGGTGAGCTCGGAGCCCGCTGGCGTCTCGACCCGCTGCCGGCTCCAGCTCCGAGACACCTACGAGAGGCGAGAGGGTCCCTATTGACACCCGCCCTCGCCAGGCCTCCCCATCATCATCACCATCATCACCATCATCATCATCATCACCGACGCCGTCACCTTCGCCCACGCGTGGAGGGGCAGCGGGGCAGCGGCTCCGCCGCGGGGAGGGGAGCGTGGCCGTGCCCGCCAGGAGCGTGCGTGGCGGCTTTGCGGCGCAGCCCGGGACGGATCCTGCCACGGCCGCCGGAGGTTTGCGGGCAGGGGATGATGCTGTGGCGGGATTGTGGGGGGATGCTCAGGCAGGGGCCGAGCCAGCCCCGCAGGCAGCCCGGAGAGCTGCAGCAGGCAGCGGTGGTACGGCACGAACTCTGCCAGCGCTGGCCCGGCGAGCAGCACTCACGAACGCACTCGTTTTGCTCTGCAGGCAGCTCCTCACGCCCCCACGTACCCTCTGGACGGGTGGCAGGGTGCTGTGGGGCTCAGGGATACCCTGGGGACACAGGGGTGCTGAGTGCCAGAGTCTGCATGAGCTCTGCTTTAGCCAAAGCAGAGTCACCCATCAGCTTCTCATCGTCAGTGCCCCCACTGAGATTCACTCCCCTCCCAGGCATGCAGGGCTCTGGGGGCACCACCAGCAGCAAGGAAAACCCATGGGCAATGTCTTCTCCCCAAGGTTGTTGGGTGGGTGGGTGATGACTATGTGCAGGGTGGACCATGGAATGGCAATGGGAGATTCCATGGCACCCACAATCACAGACAAACCTCCTACCCCTAGCTGGCTATGTGGGGAGAGAGTTCAGGGCATTTACTCCACTGCCCAAGGGCACTGAGCCAGCTGAGGCCCGACACCAGCACAAGAGCAAGGTCAAGGTGAGCTTCCCCCACGGACCCCCACCACAGCACTGGGAGAGGCTCTCTGGAGGGTCCAGATCCTGCAGCCCTCAGCCCATGACCGTGGGGGGCTCTGACCATGAGGTTGCTGCTGCGAGCCCCCCGCCCCTGCCGTGTCCCGTGGAGGCAGCGAGCGCCCGCTGATCTGCAGCAGAGGGACAGTTCCGCGGTGACCTTACTTCTCACAGTTGGTGTGGGCCGAATGCTCCTGAAATGCTTGTTTCTCCTCCGCAGGGCCATCTTGTACTGCAGAGAGAGAGGGATGGTGGCAGCTCCGGCATGGACAAGCTGGCTGTGCCAAGAGGCATCCCATGGCAGCCAGTGACGGATGCAATCCCTCCATCACCCCAGGGCTCCCACGGCTGCACCCCTTGTCTTGTCCCAGCTCCAAAACTACCCACAGTGCTGGATTGAATACTTCCCCATCCAGAGCCATGCTCTACACTGGACCCCAGGTCCCAAAGCAGCAGGACAAGCAGCCAGGCTGCCACAAGGACGCATTCCCGGTGCCAGCAGCAAGGCCTGGCAGGCTAATGGTCCCATTTCCCAGCACTAATTGCCTTAGCACGGCCCTGGGGGGTGCCGGGGGGTGCGTACACCCAGAGAGGCTGCGGCGTTAAGCCCAGCATCATCCGGTAAGGCGGATAAAGGGCGGTTATACCGCGGGATCACACGGCGGCAGCGGGTCCAGACCCTACCTCCTCTGCGGCGAGGTCCGGAGGATTCCTGCCCCTTGGCAGCACAGTGGCATCGTCCTCAGCCGACTCCGGCAGCAGCACCAGGAGGTCGAGCCCCTGCTTGGAGAGGCTCTCTGCCTAAAACCATTAGGAAGCGCTTAAATTATCCCAGTGGCTGAAGCGTGCTCGGCTGCCCTGTGTGCTCTGCACTGCTCTGCTCCCTACCCACGGCTGGGATTTGTGAGCGGATTTAGGTCTGATTAGCCGGTGTCCAGCCCAGCGCAGCTGCCCTGCTGCAGGAGTGGCCTGTGCCCGGTGTCACCCCAGCACCCCCCACCAGGCAGCAGCGCTGGGACTTTGCTCAGGGTGTTAATGTTGTGTGACTACACTGGGAGAGGATTACCTGGGAGGAAAACCAGCCTGGGTAGGAATTGTCCTGCTTCCCAGACTGCAAATCCACGGTCACAGGATTGGTGTCCAGGCAGCGGTGGACAGCGGTCCTAGACAATGTTGGGCTACCCAGATCCCCTTCCTGCATCCCAGCCCCACATCCCTGCACTGGCAGTCCCCTCACTCACCAATTTGCACTGGGCGATGGTCAGGTCTCCCAGCACAGCATCCACGATGCAGTCGGCTACAGCGGCTGTGACGGACAGCTTGATCTCACTGGGAGCAGAAAGAGCCCTCTCAGGGCCAGCACCCACCAACCCTGCAAGCCATGGGGCCACCTCCCCAGGAGGGCTTTGCTGAGGAGATGGATGCTTGGCTGTGGCACGCAGAGGGGCTCCCAGGATATGTCCATGTACTGCAGCTTGTTGGGTCTGTGCTGCCAGAACAGGAGTGGGAATAGGCTCTGGCTGGGATGGAGAATGCCAAATGCAACCCATTGTTGATGGTCAGCACCAGACAAGGGGATGTGCCTGCAGGGACATCACTCCACGGGTTTCCCCAGCACCCTAGGGACTCATGCAAAGTGGATCCAAGCAGGAAGCAAAGCTACAGCTGGAAAAACACAGCAGCAGGACCCAGCACACCTCTACCACAATGCAGGGAGAGGAGAAGTTGGTAGAGAGCCCCCAGAAAGCTCCTCTGGCCCCATGGGTCACTGCCAGTGACCGAGCAAGGAGGAAGAACAGCACATCACCCACTTCAGCTTGCTGAAGACATCGGTGACCATCTGGTCCAGGACAGTGCTGAGGCTGAGGTGGTCCTGGAGGCAGATCCGCTCCGACATGGCATTGACCAGCTGATCCCTGACCCCGCTCTTCTGCACCACAGCTGGGCACAGGCTGTGGGCCGTGTCCAGCACTGCCTGCATGATTGCCTGAAGTTTGGGGAGGAAAGGAAGGTTTCAGTTTATTTTTTATCAGTATTCACATGGTTTTCAGTAGACACCATCCCCCTTATCCTCGGGCCAAGGCTGATGAATATCCTGTGCTGCCCATGGGCTCCCACCTGGATTTCCCGGCTGCAGGTCTGTGATGCTTCCTCTGTGAGACACTCCAGCTTGTGCTGCAGCTTGCCATTCTGGTAGGGGGTGTTTCCCGCCTCATACAAGAGGGGCAGGATCTGACATGGGAAGAGAGATGGTGTGGATCATCCCATGGCACCTCATCCTCTCTTCCCATATTTCCATGCATCCACGGCTGCCCCATGGAAGAGCATCACCTGCATCATCTGGGGAGACCCAGTGATCTCTTGGCTTTGCTGGGCCAGGTTTGGGCATCCTCGTCCCTTGCAGTCCCTGAGTCCCCTCAATTTCTCCCCACCACCCAGTGACTCTCCTTCCCCTCTTGCACCCCACTAAGCTGCTACCTGGATCAGGGAGAGCCTTAACCAACCCTTTCACCACCTTTCCAACATCAGTACTGTCTTCTTAAATCCTGTCTCTGCCAGATTAAGTAACCAGGGGGGTTCCAGGGAGCTGGGGAAAAGGAGAAATGAGGTGGTTTGAAGAGAAGTAGAGGAAGAGGAGAAAAAGGTGCAATGGAGAGAGAGAACCAAGACCAGGAGGATCAAACCAGGTCTGACAGAGCCAGGTCTGCCAACCTAACTTGATGGGTTTTGTCATGGGCTGATGGAGCATTCTCACTGCTGGGGTGGGATGAAGGTACCCCAGGGAGGGAACCCTCAGTAATTCACTGGTGAGGTTTCTCACCAGTGTGGGCACCTGTGGGTTGCGGGGTGTTCTCAAGGCTGGAGCACCCCTCTCTCCCAAGAAGGGACGTGTGAGCATGGGATGCCAGAAGAAGAGGGGCTGTAACCCTGTGGGGGGTGTGCACACAGCTGTGTGTCTCTGGGGCAAGGGGACTAAAAACATTTTGATCTTTGTTCTAGAAGGGAATTTAGAAATTCTCAGCTGTTCTTTAATGTTTGCAAGTGCTTGGTGTTGTGCATCTGTTGCATCGACATTCTGGAATTCCCTGGCTGCTGGTTAATGATGTCATTAACTAATCAATGCCCTGCTTCGATCCCGAAGGGATGCTGGGTGAGCTGAGGGGGTTTCCCACGCTGTGGACTCACACTGACGGAGAGGTTGGCGTTCCTGATGGCCTCCTCAGCACAGAGGATGTCTGCCTCCACCTCCCTGCCCGTGCAGGTGCTCAGGATGTCGACGTGCTTCTGCACACTCAGGCAGATCTCATTCACCATCTGGAGCACAGAGAGGCTGTGTCATGTGCCAGCACTGGAGCAGCACTGCCAGTTCCCCTCCTTGCTGTGACTTTCCCAGAGAAGAGTGTGCCTGGAGGGGGCATGGGCAGGTTACAGCCTCCAAGAGCATCCCTGCCTCATAACCAAGGATGCCACATGGCAGGGATTTGCTGACAAGAGTGCACAGGGGGCAGGAACACACTGTATAGGTTATCTCAGCAATGCATATGCATGAAATGCATGGATGCAACCAGCAGGATTCCAGGAGATCTGTTTTCCATCCGCCCTCACCCTCACCATAGAACCATGAAATGGTTTGGGTCAGAAGGCATCTTAAAAGGTCCTCTCATTCCAACCTCCCTGCCATGGTCAGGGACACCTTCCACTAGACCAGGTTGCTCCAAGCCCAGCCTGGGTTTGAACACTTCCAGAACTTTGGCATCCACAATTTCTCTGAGCAACCTCTTCCATCCCTCCAATCCGCTCTGCCTTCCACTCAGAAAAGGTTAAAAGGGTGTTTTGCTGCTTGCAAGAGCTCACATGAGCAACCCAGGGTCATTTTGGGCAGGGGAGGAGCAGCCCCATGCAGTAATTTGTGCATCAAACCTGTTCAGACGAGGTGGTGAGGATGCCCTGCTGCAGCCGGAAGGTCTGTGCCGGCAGCGTTTGCCGCAGCTGGTTTCTCGTCAGGCAGGACTGGAGCTGCACAGGCAAGAGGCTGTGAGCAGTGATGGTGGCACCTGGCCCTGCATTCCCCAGCCCACATCCCCCCACCTTGTGCACGGCCTCCTCCGTCCTCTCGGGGTTGCTGCGGTAGGCCTGCGCCACGTCGCTCATCGGCAGCGGCATCGCCTTGAGCGTGTAATTCCTGTGGGGCAGAACGGGTGAGCAGGTGCTGCTGCACCCAGGGCTCATCCCCCCTGCTCATGTCCCCACAGACACGACACAGAGCCCACCCAACAGCAGCCTGGATGTTTTTCTGAGGCCCAGCCCTGGAGATAGGGATGGCCAAACTCTGGCCCTCAGCAGACCCTGGTGGGGAGGCAGTGACCGCCTGCCCCGGCTCTCCTCGCACCCCTCTGTCTTCAGACCTCCAGAGATCTGCACAGCCAAGCAGCAGACAGGGTGGTGGGTGTGCTCAGCAGGTGAACAAACTCTACCCACCTGTCATGGGCAAGGGGGAGAGGAGCATCACATCACCAGCACCACCAGATGCCCCCGTGCTCACTGGGGGCTCCTTGGGTGGCATGAGGCTGTGCTGGGAGTCCCTGAGCTTGGTAATGGGGCTGTCATCACCCAACGGGTGTCAGGTTGATTTTCTGGCTGCAAAGCCAGAGCTGTGGACCAACTCCCTTGGGACATGTTTGAAACTGTGTGATGGCCTTGCCATTCAAGGGGAAAAAAGGCCCTGGGGACAGTGACGTGCTGGTGACAGAGGCTCTTTTGCATGGTGGCAACAAGCCAGGAGGACCAAAAGGCTCCTTCCTTACCTCTCCAAAGCTTGAGCCACCTCTAGGAGTCCATGGGCAGTTGTGTTGTTCCTGTCCCAGACCACAGTCCTGCAAAAAGAAGGACCTGGGTGACCCCTGCCCACACCCACGGCATCAAGAGAGCCTAAAAGTGGGGTTAAAAATTACAATTTTCAGTATCCAAAACCTAAACTTGGACTTTGCAAGGAGCTATGACTCAGGTGGGTGCCTGGAGGGAGTGAAGGGCTGGGAGAACACATTCAGGCACCATCCTGCAGGCAGGGACAGACATCTCCCAGAGGAACAGCCCTGGCTGAACACCATTCCCTGTCCTCTGCAGACACCCCTGCTTTGGCTCTGTGTACACAATCTGGCCAAAAATGGTGTTTTAGGAACTGATGGCAGAGCATGAGGGGAGGGCAGTGACCACAAAGGTCTGTCTGTAGCATGCTGAGCTGTGCAGGAGCCTGGAAAAGAGGTGGCAAGTGCCAGGGCAGGGATTGAGCCGCTCTCTTGTTCTTTACATGCCCCCTGCCAGCACTGCCAGATGACTTCCATGGGTGCAAAATGCAGCCATAGCATCCGACCATGTACCAGGAGTGGTCCAGGACCACATCCATGACCAGCAGGAGCCATACAAGCCTCCTCTGGTGGCATCAGCATCACAACCATCACATCATCACAACCAGCACAGCATCACCCACAGGGTGTTATAGAGCTGCTGCTACCTGAGCTTGGTGTTGATCTGCAGGGCCTTGGCGAGCATCTTGGCTCCCGTGTCCCCCATGGCATTGCCACTGATGTCCAGGGAGACGAGGCTGGTGTTACTGCCCAGGGCACTCAGCAGGACGTTGGTTCCCAGTTTGAGGCGTGATTCAGCCACAGACAGTGACTGGAGAGGCTAGAAAAGGGACAAGGAGGGGGACAGGTGGCCAGGACACGTCAAGGTGCGCGTCACCCTTCAGACACAGCCTCCATCCCTGACCAGCAGCCTCTGGGCTGGTGCTGGTTTTGGAGACAACAAGTGATGCTGAACCCCAAGAAGCAGGAGGGCAATGAGTGCTTCAGCAACAAGCTGGATTTAGCTCAGATGCCTGGCAGACAGGAGAAAAGAGAGGGTTTTTGGGAAAGCTGTGTTGAATCCAGGTTACACCAAGTGTCTCCTCCATGCCTTTAGCCAGACACAGGTTCCCATTTTCCCAGATGAACGGGAACAGCTCCCACTCCTCTGTCTGAGTGTCTGCTTCAGACTGAGGAAAAATAAAAGCAGCAGGACTTGAATGGCAGTGGGAGAGAGGGAGGACTGCTCCCAGCCTGTGCAGGAGGGAGCTGGATGGCACCCTGGCACAGTGGTGGCTGAGGGTGACCAGGAGTGGATGGGATGGTTGTGGTGGCTGAGGACTGGACTTACACAATCCTCCTCCTGGGTGAGCTGGACAATGCGGTGCAGGACATCCAACAGACCTTCCCTGCAGGAGAGATGGTGTGTGTGAGAGGGATGCTTGTGCATGCCCTGGGGATGCAGAGACAGCAGGCAGAGAGCTCTGTCTTCCCTCCCACTCTTGCCTGGGTTATGACCCATCTGTGACACTGCACCAGGTGCTGCTGGCACTCCCTGTCATGTTGGAGCAGCCAGGATGGGCAGGCAATTCCTACCAGCCCTACCACGGGCTTTTAGTGGGGAGAGAGAGTCAAGGTGTGTGCACAATTCCAGGAAGGTTCCAAGCCTGGGTGCTGCTGCTTTGCACTCACTTGGATTTGATGTTGAAGTTTTTCCCCAGGGAGACGTGCCTAATGGATTTGCTTCTGCCAATGGAGAGCACCAGTGTCACCATGTCAGGGTCAAAGCCTGCAGGAGACGGGACACATCCACCAAGATGCTCCAACAAATCCATGGCCAGGACTTGTCAAAGTGTCCAGGTGGGGGTGGCACCAAGCTGGTCCCTCACAGGAGACCTTCAGAGCCACCAAGCTGCCACAGTGGAATGCTGGAGATGCCCAGGGAAGTTCCTGGGCATCTTCCCCCCTTCCTGGCTTACCCAAGGAGACAGAAGACCTGTGCAGAGCTGGGGTCCCTGAGAAACGACCTCAGGGAAGGAGCAGCCACTGTGGGCACTCCTGATATTGGGGTGCCAAGGCTGTGCTGTGCCACAGGGGCACTAAGGGAGCTGGAGATGGCACTTGTTTTCTGCCATCCCTCAGGGATGTGCCCCCATCACCCACCCACCACCCTGGACAGCATGGCAGGCAGCTGCCTGCACTCCCATCCTCCTGGCTGCACCATCCCCAGGGAAATCAGGCAGAGACTTGGGCAGGGAACTGCTCACCCAGCAGCTCAACCAGCCAAGGGCACGAGGCACCAACCCACACCTATGGAATGCCCCTCCTGCACAGAGATGCTCTGCTGGGAAAGCCAAAAATAGATGCATATTTTGGCAAAGGTTGACCAGAGATTTTGGGTGGGAGCATAAGCTTTTGGAGCATTGGTGTCCTGAAGGACTCAGCTTCCCCAGAGCCATTTGGCTACCGAGGAATTGCACGGTCTGCTGTGAGATCTCAGCAAGGCTGTTTGACAGTTTAGGGCCTTTAGATGAAATTAACAGCTGGCAGAGGTGATGTTTGTGAGGATTAGCATCACTTGCCCATGGCTTCAGAGGCCACAGCAGAGGCAACAAACACCTGCAGAGAGGTGGGAAGAGTTTCTGACCAGGGAAACCCTTTCAGTGCTTCAAACCCTGAACCAGCAACACAAGACCATTTCAGGTGCAGTGAACTGAAGAGGACTGTGCCAAGAAAGATGTGAAATGAGAAATTTTGACAAGTCTTGAGGCAGGGGGGCATAAAGATATCACCCCAATCCCTGTGCTGGGTGACTGGACATGAAGGTCTGGGAGATGGAGGAGATCTTCTCCAAGGCTGGGAAAAAGCCACCTACCATTGTCAGACAAGTCCAGGTGGCTGATGGAGCTGGCATCAGGGATGAGGTCCTGGATGACTTGGGCCCCCGCTGATCTCAGCTTGGAAGAAACAGCAAGACATCAGTACAAGGGGAGGCAGCGAGCCCTGCAAACGAGATCCTTCTGTCGGGGAGGTCAGACAGGGCACGGGCCTTCCCACACTGCCTCAGTGGGACTGCCTGGCCAGAGGGGTGGTGCCCATGGCTGCTGGGCCCTCACCTCACAGCTGCTAAGATCCAGGTGCAGGTCACTGATGTGACTGTTGTCTGCCAGCCCTTGCAGCAGTGCCCTGGAAAAATCACCAAAGCTTCCCCATCGGTGCAAGAAATGGGGGCACCAGCACCTGCCATGGGGCACCCCCAACAGTCCAGGCAGTGGGAGTGGGATGCTGGAGAGGGCATCCTTCCCAGAGCTCTGCCTCCCACAGCCCCTTCCATCCATCCTCCCCACCAGCCCTGACCAAGGTGTCCCCAGGCTCTGCTCACCCCAAATCCAATCCCCGCTGCCCAATCGCACCTTACAACATCGGCTGGCAGCTTGGTACCTGCCAGGGAGACGTGTCTGAGGGAGCAGGCCTGGCTGAAAAACTCCTTGATATCAGGGGAGATGGTTTTCACCCTCCTGAAAAGGACAGTGGCAACAACATGGCAACAACTGCAACCCAGCACGGGACACCCCCTGGGTACCAGCCCCCCTCACCCCATCCCAGGGCTCACCTGTGGGAGTACACGTTTTTGGAGAGATCCAGGTGGATGAGGCTGGTGTGGGATCCATGGAGCAGGGCTCCAAAGAGCTGCCAGGGTGGGGATGTGAGCCATGTGGAGGAGGAGCCAGGGGAGATGCAGAGCCCCACAGAGCCCAGGGCTCACTGCCAGGACCCCCTGCATGGTACTCACAGCATCCAAAGGACAGTCTGTGCCAGCCAGGCTAAGGTGGGAGAGCGAGTGGCAATGGTGGAGGAGGCTCTGCAGGTTCTGTGGGCAGAGGGGGCTCAGCAGCTTTGCCCCTGAATCCCACATGCCCCCACCCAGCACCCTGCAGCCCTGGGATCGCAGTTCCAGCCTGTCTCCTCCCTCCCACTGAGCACAGCGGTGAATCCTGCACACAGGAACCCACTCGTGGCATCTCCCACACTCCCACAAGGAGGTGCAGGGGGATGTCCCCAGGGTGTCCCCAGCTGCTCCCAGGCAGTCACGGGGTGTTGCAGCCGTGAAGTTCCCATGCCTGGAGTGCTGCAGGGCAGGGCACAGACCAGAGGAGACCAAAGCCATCCAAACCACAGGACAGAGACTGGGTGATGTCACCCATCCCATCACAGCGTGCATACTCACACTGATGTCATCCCCAGCCAGGGTGCCAGGGTTTCCAGAGAGGTCCAAGTGCCGGAGGGAGAATCCAATGGCTTTGTTATCTGTGAGGGCCTTGCATAACGTGCTCATCCCTGCTCAAAGAGAGTGGGAGAGAGGATGGCCATAGGCTCCCTGCCCTGGGGAGACCCACGGAGCAGAGCAAAGGAACTTCCCTCCAGCTGGGGCAGCAGGACATCGCATCCATGAAGGTTCCCTTTCCAGGGTGTCCCTGCAGCCCCTCCAGTCACTCCTTCTGTGGAGTGGGGCAAGGGCATCTGGGCTCTACCTTTGGCTGTGAGCATTGTCCTGGCCAAGCTGAGGCTCTGCAGACCCTTGGAACTCTTCTCCATGTGCCGGCTGAAGGCAGTGACCCCTGATGAGAGCAGAGAGCTCCGAAAGGCTGTGCCAGCACCACTGGGTGTCCACCCCACCCTGAGCTGCAGCCTCCAGGGCAGGAGGCAGCTGCTGGTGGGATCTGGAGTTGATCATCCATTTTGGTGAGTGTAAACTCATCCCAGCCCAGAATTTGAGTACCTCTATCTTCCAGCTGGTTACCAGAGAGGTTGATGGTGTGCAGAACAGAGTTGGGATGGCTGCTGAGCACCTGGGCCATCCTCTGCACAAAGTCACTGTGGGAAGAAGGGTCACCCATGTGACCAATGCTTGGACACCTCCAGGAAACACAGCCACCAACCCTGTAGTCTTACACAGACATGCCACCAGCTCCTGCCTGTGTGGCAGACCTGGCTCCAGCTGAGCAGCCAGAAGGCAGCAGAGCATCTCCAGGGCTGGATGGTATTCACTGGCCTTCCAGGCTATGGGAGTCTCTGCTCCCCCTGAGCTTCCCAGTGTGGAGGGGATGGAGCACCAACCCCTGGCACAAGGGTCTGTGCATGGACCTCCCTGCTGCATGCACTGAGGGAAGAACCACCAGGCTGCCAAGATCCTGCTCATCATTGCCTTGCAACACCTTCACTTACGCCTTCAGCCCACTGTTCTCCAGCACCAGCTCCTCCAATGTCACTGATTTGCTGAGCATGTAGAGCAGCTGCTCTGAAATCTCCTGATTCTGGTAGGGAAGAAGAAAGCCTTTCTGGGAACCTGGCCACCTCTGGTGCACCCAGAGCCACAGCACCAGCACTCACCAGCCTGAAATCCTTGCAGGAGAGCTTGGTGAACCACAGGTTGAAGGACAAGGCAGCAACGCTCAGCGCCACATCCCTGCAGGGTGACAGGGATGAGAGAGTCAAGGGCCAGGAAGAGCCAAGTCTAGTCCCAGATGGGTGACCCAAAACACCCAACTGGGGTGTGTCCCAAGACATCCAGCCTCAGGGTGCCCCAAGATACCTGGAGTGCCCAAGATACCCAGGATGCCAGAACACACCCATCCCATGGTGCCTCAGCACATCCAAACCCAAGGTGCTCCAACCCTCGGATGCTCCAAGACACCCAACCTCAATGTGCCCCAACACAATGTTCAGCAGAACATTGTGGGTTTAAAGCAATCCACAGGTACAGGTCATCTTCCCCACATTATTGCCTTGGGGAAAATTAAATTAATCAAAATATTTGCATGCTTCCATCTAAACCTTGCAGTTTAAATTATCTTTAGCTCTGAGGTCTCATATGAGCAACACCACAGGTTTTGGTTGAGTGGAAACAACTTTCTTTTTTACTTCCTCATCCAAAGAAATCTCTAAAACTGTCTCCTTTTTGGCCAGCTGAACACAGATCCTCTGTCCCCAAAATGCTCAGCCCAGAACTTTGACTCGCTGCAGCCCAGCCTGGCAGTTGCCTCCCCTGAGAGCTGAGCCCTTGCTCCATCGTGCTTGGGATGGAGACACAGCTGAGCCCCACAGGGAGAACTCCAGGCACAGCTGGAGCTCACAGCCCCACTGTCAGGTTATAATCAGGTGATAACAAGGCTATAAGAGATATCTGGGGGGCTAGCAGGGAGCAGTGCAAGTTTCAGGGCAGCAAGTGGCACCGGCTGCTTTGCATAGAGAAACACCTGACAGCCACGAGCTGCAAGAAGCCGCCGTGACGTTGGGTTTTCAGCCCCATAAACAGCTCCCCAGGCTGATCTAAGAGCTAAAAATAAACAGAGAGGCTGCCTGGACTCTCAGCTGCTGCCCCATGGGGCTCAGAGCACTTGGTGAGGGGGTGTCAGGCTGCAGATGTGGCATCCCTGGGGCGTGCAAGCAATAAAAGCTTCTAACATGGGCAGAAAAGCATGTTGGGCCCCCCAATAGGGGCAGGGAGAATGAGGATGAGTGCTGGTACATGGGACACTGCAGGCAGCATGGCTGGGGGGTCTCACCTGCTCTCCAGGTGGCTGAAGTCCAGGAGGTTGAATTCCCGGCAGTCCTGGCTGTGGTAGATGTTGTCCACATCCTTCCCAGAAGCATGGACACATGGATCAGGCACAGCCCTGGGTCCTGGGGAGGGCTCAGGTGCCTGGTGCTGCTGGAGGGAGCTGAGCCCTTGGGGAGCCTCTTCTGGGAAGTCTCTTGCCTAACCCCAAAGCCTGAAACCTTCCCTAAAGCTCTGGCTGGCAGGGGACATGTCCTGGCTCGGTGGGACAGATTGGTGAGTCTTGGACAACTTCTGCAGGGAATGGTCAGAAGGCAACACAGCCCAGGCTGGTGGGAGTGAGGGTGTAGGGAGAGATGAGCTGGGATCCGTGTTCAGTGGAAGGGGGGACAGTGAGTCCTGCTATGGCTAGGTCCCAGCAGGATTCTCCTCTTACAGGACACACAGCAAGGTCCCAGATTTCCAGGGGCTCTCCTTAGGTCACAGTCTGGGGAACAACCTGCTCCAAGGCACACCACTCCCACCTGCACTTTGACTCCAGCCCACCAAGGAGCAGGGGGCACTCGAGCCAGGCAAAGCTGCAGTGCCCAGATCTGGGCTGTCCCAGCCCCAGCAGCTCCATGAGGCAACCACAAGTGTCCTGCTTCCCTGCCCACCAAGTGACACAGCACCACTGCTCCATCCGTGGGATGGACCAGCTTACCCACTGGATCTCCTCGCGGAAGGCAAAGCCGTTGTAATCACACAGAGCAGCGTAGGTCTCTGAAAAGCCCCCTGCAAAGAGAAGGCAGTTTTGGGGGCAAACTTCCCCACAGGAATACAGACAGAACTTTGGGGAGAGTGAGAAACAGGAGAGGGATGACAGGGACTCAGAAGTGATGCTGAAGGCTCCCCCTTTCCTCCTCGAAGGGGAGAGAGCTCTCCTGTCAGCCCCCAAATGGGGCTGTGGGTTACTTTGCTGATCCATGTGGATTCCAGGCAAGGCACATTGCTATGGTGATAATGGAGGTATCCTGCTCCAGACCAGGCTACAGGAAAAGCTCCTGGCTCTGCAGTGGTGCCATATGAAGTGATGAAACCATGCACAGCTACAGATTCTTGCAGTAAATTCTGAGCAATATTGCCTGCTGACCTCTTCTTCCTGGGAAGCTGCATCCCCTCAAACCTGCTCCTGCCCCATGGAACAGGGGTGGACAGCAGACCCCAGTAGCAGGGCTTCAGCTGACCAAAGCCAACACAGGTGCCTTGCCAGCAGAGGTGGGGGCTGTCAGCAGAGCTGCTGTTGATGGATGCAGGGCTGGAATGGTCCCCAGGCTGCTCCAACCCTCCTGGTCTTGCCTGAGGGAAGTTATGGCAGGACTCACCACAAGGCCCAGGGTTGCTCTGCAGCATTTCCTCCAGTGAGTCTGTGATCTGCTGGATCCTCTCGTACAGGCTGGGTGGGGAGTTCTTGAGCAGCGTCCTGGGGAGGGAGCAGAGGGGTGTGTCAGGGTGGGCCAGGAGAAGAGCATCCTCACCACTTTATGATTAGCTACAACCCTCGAGTGTAGGGTGGCCAGAAATAGTCAGGGAACAAGGTCTCACCTTCATCCAGGTGTTTTTCTCCTGCTAAAAACACTGTTGTAGACCCATCCTATATTTGGGGTTTTCTAGCTGCAGGTGTCCTGGTTCATAGGGGGTGGGTTGGAGCTAGAAGATCTTTAAGGTTCTTTCCAACCCAAACCATTCCAGGATTTTATGATGTGGGGCTCTTCTGGGCAAAGGGGTTGCTCTGGTTTTTACACCACCACCCCTCAGGAGCAGAGGACCCTTACCCAAGGGATGAGTCTGGAAAGACCTTCTTAAGTGACATGGTGACATGGATAACAACTTGCTCCAGATCATCCAAGGACATGAACCGGAAGGCATAAGATGCTGCATCTGTTTCTATGACAACCTGCAGGGTCCAAAGGACAAGAGATGCCTGAGCGAGCTGGCAGCACACAGCGTCCCCAAGCCCCCAGACACAACGGTGACAGCCATCAGCTCCTTACTGCCAACCCAGCCAGAGCACCATAAGCACAGGGAATGCTGCAAGCACCAGGAATTTAGGATAAAATACATAGCTGTGCCAGAATAAGGCATAAACCTCCTGAAAATTCAACTTAAGCTGTTGCAGAGGCAGCCCGATGCAGTGAGGTGAGATCAGCCTTGTCTCTGCCTGCAGCAGCTGCAGCTGGAGGATGGAGGTTTTCCTCCCTGAATTTATTTAATCGAGGTTTAGGGCTTTTTTAGCTTATGGTTCCTACCAAAAAAAAAAAAAAAATCCCATGGCAACATGCTCCCTGATTTAATTACACGCTGATTGAGGCGTGGGAGCAGGATGACAATTATCTGCTGGCATCGCGCGAGGACGGCGGAAGCGCCGGTGCCCGGGGCTGTGGAGGCTGCAAAGCGTGGGACTGCCTGCACATTAACAATCCCTGGGCTTTCCATATCCCAGTCAGATGTCTCACCCCCCTCCACCCTGAGGTTTCAGCTCCCTGCACCCCTCTGTCTCTGCCCAGCTCCTTCAGTTCTCTCCCGGAGCTCAGGCAGGCTGCCTGCTGAGCAGCAGAAGCCCCGTGTGCAGGCTGAAGCCATGGTTGCTGATGATGCTTTAACAAGAAAAAGCCAGACAGGACATTAGAAAGGACCAGACACGAGGGTGAGCAGGACCACAGCCCTATTTCAGCCAATACATCCAAGCCTTGGTATCCAGCTCCTTTCTTCCATGGTTCCCACTGCCACATCTGCTGTGCCCGCTCCTCTCTAAGAGGATTAACGGGGTTTAAAACACCCTCCTGCTAAATTTGTCTTCACCTTGGTAAGCCTGCAGCCTTTTGTCACCTTGTCCCTGCTGAGCAGGAGGTGCCATGGCCAGGTGCTGTCCGTGGATTCCAGAGGGGAGGAAGTGCAGGCACCCCCCAGCACCCCTGGGTGCCTCCCTGCACCTCCAGCTCCAGGGAAATACCCCTGATGAGGAGCAGCACTCAGTGGGGGACCAGAACACCCCAGATCCTGTGCTGGGCTCTGGACCAGGGTTTGCCATGGGGGACTGGGCAGAAGCAGGGGTAACACCCAGTTTGGGTTTGTCCCCGTTGCTGGTGCCACTCACCACACTGGGCTCTTGGACCATCATCTCCCTCACCTCCAGGAAGCTGAAGCTGCTGTGGACCTGTGTGTGAGAGGAGCAGGATCAACCCCAGTGCTGATGGAAAAAGGAAACCCAAGGGTTCCCTCCCAACTCCCACACTTTTCCATGCCTCAAGCAGTGCTTGGCCTTGGCTCCACCCTTCCTTCACCAGCCCCCAAACATGACCCCCTCCCCTTTCCCCCATCTCTCTCCTCATCCTGCTCTTGAGGACTTCCCAGACCCAGTGGCCCAGGTGACTCATGGGTCACTCCCCCCAGTGCCCCAAGCCCCCAGGAGCCCCAGGGCTGTACCATGGCACAGGGTCCCCACACTCACCCTCACTGGCAGCATCACAGGCAGCACATAGGCTCGCCAGGGTGTCAGGACCTAGGCAAGGTGTGACAAGAGATCATGGTGACATGTGAGCCACCCTGTCCCTCACTGCAGCCATTAAACACCATCCTGGGAAAAGCAGGAAAGCAGGAACCGGGCTGGACTCTGCACATACCAAGATAAAGTCCTCATACTTGGATTTCACCTGCAGCTGGATGCTCAGCACCAGGAGCACCTTCTTTGTCCCCAGGAAGGTGGTGATGCCCTCTGAAAAGACCAATGTCCACATGAAATTAGGTGGCTGAAGTCACCTTGGTCCTCTCCCATGCGCCCTGCTGCTCCTGGGGATACTGTCCTCACCTGAGTCATCTTCTCTGCCTCCACACCTGACAATCAGACCCTGGCTGCTCTCAGACAAGCCTCACACCTGTGGCTCTCTGCTGCTCAGATAATGCACCCACCTCCCCATCTTCTGCCACAGCCTAAGCACAGGGCTTTGGGGCTGCTGGTTCACACTGCCCGTGCTGCCTCACCCACTGGGAGCTGGCACTGAGCGATAAGAGAGCCCTGATTTCTCTTCCTTCCTTTCCATATTTACCACTAGGGAGCAGCTGGTCACCCAAGTCCTTCCTCCCCACAGAGCAGCCAGGGTGGTCACATGTGCCAGACTCCCCAAGTTCAGTGGGCCAGTGTGAGCATCACTCCTGCCCTGAGCACCACCTCTGTGCCTTCCTGATTCATGCCTCTCGCTGGGAGAAACAGGACCAAAACCACAGCTGTCCATCACTGTGCAGAGCAAACCAGGCTTTCACAATGACATCAACCCCACTGGGTCCAGTGGCTTGAGCCACATGTCCCCAGAGACCCACCCTGGTAGAGCTGGGACCCGAGTCTGTGGGGACACGGTGACCCAGCTCCTCACCTCGCTGCAAGCCTCGGTGGGGCTGAGGAGGCTGAAGGACCCTGAGATGTTCGTGGCCTTTTGCTTTTTCAGTCAGCCAAGAGAAGGCTGTGAGCAGTGGTACTTCACACACCCCCACACTGAGCTGCGGGCTGTGCCTTCCTGGGGAGCTGCCAGGGACCCCCAGCTGGCCAGAGGAACCCAAGCCCATGGGACTGAGCAGCACCAAGCTGCACCCACAAATCTGGCAGCTTGAGCCACACAGAATCCCATCCTGGGAGAGCCAGGTTATCTGGGGATGCTCTTGGTCCAAGGTCCATCCTCAGGCAAATTAGTTTTACGGACAAGAGGAACCCCTAGACACCGCATGGGCCCCCCTGAACCTCAGCTGTTGCAGCTGAGGGACCCAAAAGTGACTCTGCCAACCCCAGCGAGGCAAATTTGGGCCAAGCAGGCCCCGTCCGGGCGGATTCCATGTGGCAGCGATGCCCCGGCAGCGCGGCGGCGGGCGATGCTTACCTTGCAGCTCAGTGGGGATCCCTGCAGGGGATGCAGCCATGGTTGGGACCACGGGGTCACCTGCCCGGGGATGCGGGTGTCAGGGCAGCATCCTTGGGCGCCGTGGGAAGGGCACCCTGCCGGGAGGAAGCGCTGAGGTTCCCAACCGGCAGCGCCGCCGCCTCGGTGCCTCCTCCCCCTCCCGGTGCCTCTTCCTGCCCCGTCAGGCGAGATTTACCGCCTGAGCAAGAGAAGCGAAATGAAAGCGACGGTGCCCACGGCCCACCGGCCCCGCCGGGAGGAGAGGGCGTCACTACCCTGCACCCTTCTGCTCCCGTGTGGCTTCCCCTGGGTGAGCAGGACACCCCTCCCGGCACGGAGCATCTCCCCGTAGTTCCAGCCTTCCAGGGCTGAGGATCCGTGACCTCTCCCTATCTCCAGAGGTGCTTCTTGGGGACACATTTCCGGCTGAAGATGGTGAGTGGGGTAAGGGTAAGTCTACCCTTCCCAGCACTGGACAATCAGCCCAGCTCCATCACCTTGCACTGGGAATCTGCAAGGGGAGCTAATGGAGATGGGTGCTAGTGCCTGCTGCAGGCTGCTCATCCTCTCTGGAGGATGGATGCTGGTGCCCATGGCAGGATGCTGAAGGAAAGGCACAACAGAAATGCCCCAGGTGTCCTGCCAAAGTGACGAAACTGCTGTCCCAAAGCAAGGGCGAGAGGCAGAAGCCAAGCAACCTCCTTGGAGCACATCAACCACTCCACTCATCCAGGAAGGTTTTGGACCAGGAAGCATTACTCTGTCCCATGACATGCTGCAGAGCTTCCCTGGACTCAGGATTTCCCCCAGTTGGCTCAGCTTGGCCCCATTAGGGACTCAGGAGAGGTGCTGAGGGAGAGGCAAAGCTGCTCTCAGCCAGCAGCCCAGGTCTCTGGGACCAGTATCCATTGGGATGGAGGGTGACAGCAGCTGCCTTCTTCCCCTAAATTGCCCCTTTCTGACAAACTTCCAAGCTCCAGGCTCCAATCTGCCAACCAGGAGCTCACCAAGCTTTCCCAGAGGTAGAATGACTCAGGAGAAGGTGGTCCTGGAAGGGATGGGTGACTCTGCCCTCCCACCACATGCACTCGGAGCCACGGTGCTTCTGAAACCACCTCGTGTGCGAAGGCAAAGGCAGGAATTATCTCCCTGTAGGGACAGTGTCTTCACAGAGCCCAACCACAGCACAAAGCTCTTTTCAAGGAGGTGACTGGGGAGAACCCAGCTCAGGGCAAAGACCAACCTCTGCCAAGGCACCTCCTTGAGCCTCCTGAGCTACGTCAGCAGATGGACGAGCACCAGGAGGATAAAGAGAACAGTGTTCACCACTCCAGTGGAGTCAGCGGCCAGCAGCAGCAATCCTGGCTGGATCCATGTTTTTTCCAGGATGAAAAGAGGCCAGGCTATTGGTATCTGAACTTTTCAAAAGGGCACCATCTCCCAGCTTTGTCATGCAAGGATATATATTCAGGACACAGAGGGAGCAGCTGTCCCTTTCACGCATCAGAATGGCTTCTGTGGAAGACTAGAAGCACACAGAAGCTCCAGGCAAGCTGGCATCCAAGGTTCATTCCCCAAAATACTGGTTCCCACATGCTGGAACTTTCTGAGCACCAGTGCAGCAGGACCTGTACTCCAGGAGTGGGCCAGAGATCCACATGCACAAGTGTTCCCTGCCTCTGTGCAGACCCAGGCACATCAGGGTATCTGGAGAAACACACCTCCTCTGTGTCCAGCACAGATCAGCAGCCCGAGCAGCAGGGATAGCAGCCAGGCCAAGTCATTGGCAGACACAGTGATGCTCCTTGGATCCATCCCAGCCCTGGCTTTCCACTCAGAGACCCAGCTTTTCCAGTACTGGTAACAGCTTTTGGGTTGAGCAGAATTGTTCTGTCCCTGTTCAGGTTTTGGATGCTGCCCTGGATGTGTGTCCTCAGCATTAGGGTGGGATATTGCTCCACATCTCTCCAGAACTGCTCCTCCAAGGACAAACCAGAAGCCTGCAAGAAGCACAAGCAGAGATTCCTGCCCAAGGCACGAGCCTGAGCTCAAATCAAATAAATCCCAGCCTGCATAACAGGACCATTGACTGAGCAAGCACAGAGAAACCAGGTCAACTGAGCAGATCACAAGGTAACATGCCAGGCTGAGAAAAGGAGGATGGACACAGGGTGACAGCTTCCATCCTCACAAAACCTCTACTGGGGTCTGTGAAGAGAGTTCTAAAATCAGATCACAATAAAAAAGTTGCTCAGAAATCGCTCCTCAGATCTGGGTTAAGGGCTAGGGCTATGCTTAGGGTTAGAGCTGAGAGCCAGAGAGCCAAGAGTGCCAGGAACACTGGAGTTGGAAAAGGGCTGCCAAGGCAATCATGGCAAGGCCCCAACATTGCTGCTCCTACTCCTTTCTGATCTGGATTCCCCCATTGGAACAGGCATCTCAGCCCCAGCAACAAGCTTCCCTGTGCCTCAGGCTAAGGCTTCAGAGAGCTGTGGAGCCTAGAGCTCCAGGAACACTGGCACTGGAAGAGGCAATTGCAAGGGCATCACAGCAGGGTGATGGTACCTGTGGCAGGTGAGGTTCCCCCCTGCCCTGCCCCAGAGCCACCCAGGCCCTGGCTGAGCTGTCAGCCACAGACTCTTGGGGTGGTGGTGCTCACCTCAGCCCTGACAGTGCCATCTCAGGGGTGGGCACATGAAGGTCACAGGGATTAAAGGAGAGAGCATGAGGTCAGCACATGGCCACAGCCCACAACCCTTCATGAAGTGGGGTTTCCTCAGATGAACACGCCAGAGGCCACTCGGCACCAACCACACCTGTGGTCTTTGGGCAAACAGAACCTCTCAGGCTCTCTTCCTTTCAGCCTCCCAATAAGCTGTTCACACACAGCCACCTCCCTCAGCTCTTCTGAATTCCAGGAGAGCTGGAGCACCTGGTTTGGTGTCACCCAGGCCTGGGTACAACAGCACAAGCTGCTGCACATGGAACACTCACACAGAACAAGAGAGGTCTCTGCTGGAGCAAGTGTGACACCTCCTTGGGCCACCACCACCTAAAACAAAGCCACTGCACCATCCTTCACACCCCACTTGTCAGCACTGGGTTGAGCCACAGGGTTTAAGAGATGATGGTGGTTCTCTTTAGAGAGCCCAGGGACACCTTTGGTTTTCCCACGCACCACAAAGCCTCCCTAGCTCCAGGCTTATGTAAAGGCACCTCAGCGTTGCCTCAGACTGAAACATCTTTGGCCTCTGAGTACAAGCTCCTTGCCCAGCTGGGAAAGCACTTGAGGATTTACCCATTTCTCAGCCAGACCTGATTTCTCACAGAAGCAGCCCTTACACAACCTCTCCCACCTGCTGCAACAAGCCTCCAGCCTGCTCAGGACTCCAAGCTTCCACCTCCAGACAGGCTTTCCCTGACAAGTCCATCTCTCAAGACCAGGGATAACAAGTCACCACACACCTAGTGAAAACCAGAACTAGCAACTCTTGTGCTTGGTTACAGTCTCCTAAGCAGTGTCATCTGCAGTGACTCCTGTACCAGCAGTAGGAGGTTCTATCCTGAACCTGCAGTCACTGCCCACAGCTGGCACCCTAAACTGCTGTCAGAGGTATCTAAAAACACTCACAGAAACCCCACCAAAGTACCAATCCCATTTTTCAGAAAGAAATGGAAACTTTATTCCTGTTAACTAAACCATCAGCTACAACCATTTAAAATCACAGTCAAAACAAACACAAGTAACAACTACTCCCATGTTACTCCAGGCTCAAGCTGTGAACACCAACATTTGCATTTTACATCCTCCCTCCTCTACACACAGGGTAGCACACCCTGATTTAAGGTCATGGATGGGGGTACCTTGCACTTGGCTTGGGGCAGAGGGAACACCTGCAGTGAGAAAGGAGCTGGTCCCTGTTGACAGCATCCTTCTGGGCAGAGCAGCTTTTCCATCTGGAGGGAGCTGCCAGGTCGCACCGTTGATGTACACAAAGAAAGCAGCCAGTGAGCACACGTGTTAATCCGTTATTATTTATTAGCTGTACAGCAGTATATTCTCCTTCCCAGCTTTCAAACCCCATTACATATTTTATAACAGTATTTTTTCCCCATGTTGGCTTCCTAAAATAATGAAAAATATCACACAGTACAGCTAAGTACAAAAATGCATCAACCTAGAGTCTGATAGCTAAACTGATAGCTCTCTTAAAAGCGATACATAGAAGAAAAATTTGTTTGAAATCAGCAAGACTGAGGCTCTATAAAAAGCTTACATATTTTAACATGTGACATTTTCATATACAGGCATCATTTGTATTTCACATTATTCCTTTTTTTGTCTTTATCAGAGATTCAAAAATTGTAGAATTACTGACCTATTAATAAAATTTCCTGGCCCAGGTTGAGGGCTGCAGTGACCCACTTATAAATCACCACTTTTGTTTTAACATAGGATTCATAAACACAAAATACAACTACAAGATAGAGCAAAGAAAATGTATTCATGAAATTATAACTCAAAAAGGTTAATTATATGTCTCAAATTGGTTGGATGGTCACATCCAGAGGGCAGTGGTCAATGGCTCAGACTCTGGATGGACAGCAGATGCCCCTCAGGGGTCCACACTGGGACCAGTGTTATTCAGTATCACCGTTAATGGCATGGATGAAGGGGTCGAGTGCACCCTCAGGTACAGGTTTGGTAACACCAAGCTTAGGGTGCAGTGACACACCTGAAGGACAGGGCCATCCAGAGAGACCTGGACAAGCTCGAGAAGTGGCCCAAGGGAATCTCATGAGGCTTAACAAGACCCAGTGCAAGGTGGGACACCTGGGCTGGGACAACATTTGGGATCAATCCAGGTTGGGAATGAACAGATCCAGTGCAGCCCTGGGAAGAAGGACTTGGGGGAGCTGGTGAGGGAGACTGGACATGCCCCAGCCACGTGTGCTGGGCTGTGTTTGTACAAAGCCCTGTGGGCAGCAGGAAGGGGGGAGTTCTGCCCCTCTGCTCCACTCAGGTGAGACCCCACCTGCAGTGCTGATTCCAGCTCTGGGACAAGGACATTGAACTGTCAGAGCAAGCCCAGAGGAGGCCACAAACATGATTTGAAGGATGGAGCACCATTCCTATGAGGAAAGACAGCTGGAGATACTCAGCCTGGAGAAGAGAAGGTTTTGGGATGACCTAATTAATGGCCTTACAGAACCTGCAGGGAGCATACAAGAATGCTGGAGAGGGACTTTTGGCAAGGGAATGGAGAGACAGGACAAAAGGAAATGGCTTTAAACTGACAGAGGGCAGGGTTAGATGGGCTGTTAGGAAGAAATTCTACCTTGTGAGGGTGGTGAGGCTCTGGCACAGGTTGTCCAGAGAAACTGTTGCTGCCCCATCCCTGGAAGTGTTCAAGGCCAGGTTGGACAGAGCTCAGAGGAAGCTGGTCTAGTGAAAGGTGCCCCTGCCCATGGCAGGGGGTAGAACTAGATGGTCTGTAAATGCCTTCTAACCCAAGCCAGTCTAATATTCTATAAAATACAATTTTTTTGTGCTTCAAAACCAGATTTCACATGTGGATTTCTCTTCTTCTGCAAGCAATAGTCTGGGTACATCTTTTCTCTACCTTATCAACAGCTTTTCCAACATTTACACTCTATCAATTCTCTTGTCACTTAGTTTGAAAGGAATTAGAATATTGGGGTTTCTTTAAACTGCATTTTTGCATACCTCTTAATTAATGGAAAAAGATTAAAATGTAAAAAAAAAAAGTTATTTACAAGCTTGACCATTACAGAAATGCTTTGCAGGAAGCAAAGCATATTAAGGACAGAAACCAGTTGGAGCATGCCAAAACTACCATGTGCAGCCGACTTGGAGAACCGGAGCTACTCAGTGGGAGAAAGCAAAAACAAAAAAACAAAAAACCAACCAAAAAAACATTTCAAAAGTCTAGAACCCTCCCAAGTCTGCATTTACAGTTAAAAACACTACTGAGAGAAGAGGCTCAAGGACTCTGGGAACTGGAAGGGCAAGTATGGTTTTCCACATACTCTAGTCAAGGCTTCCACTTTTGTATATTAAAACTTGGTGCATGTAAACACGGCCCTTGGACCAGCTTTACAATGCAGTTCAGAGCAAAACTAAACCAAGCATCTCAGAGGAAACCCTCAAGGACTCCAAAATATTTCCTAATGTTCCATGATCCGGTAATGCTAACATAAAACAGCAAGTTCTAGTTAAATCACATTCTAACATCGTTTTATTTCCCAGTATGTTTGGTAAAATGGTCTAAAATGATGCATTTCCCAAAGCCAAGAAAAAAGATAAAAGGAAAAAAATAGATTTGAGCCGCTTAAACACAGCCCAGGCCAGTTCAGTCAGCCAACGTGGTCTTCCTCCATCACCGGTCCATCATGCTGAGAATCATCTCAGGGGTGAGGTCTCCATTGGGAGCTTCCACTACAGCAGGCTGAGCTTCCTCCTCTTCCTCTGCTGCTTCTGCATCAGGTTCTTTCTTCACTTCTACTATAATATTCTCAATTTCACCAGTGTTCTGGTCTTCAACCTGAATGATTGCTGCAGCTGGAAGGGCAAAACAAAGGAGGAGGTGGGGAGAAACAGATTATTTTACTGTTTCCAGAGCCAGCCTGCATGCCTCAAGCAGCTCTTTGGTAGATCCTTAAGGCTATTCCACAGCAAGGGAAGGTCAGGCCCACAGCAATCACTGCCACATCAGTGGGGAGCAATTTAATCCACCTCACTCACCCAAGCATCAGGCATCTATTTTCTTGCCCTTTTATGAAGATGGACTCCCAGTACAACAGTTCCAGTGTGCATTTTCATACTAAAACATTTTTCAAACGATGGATTTTGTAGAATAATGAATGAAACCAAACCCCATATCAATATATGGGCTTAAGACAAAACTTAAACTTCAGTGGAATTTAGTGATGACAAATTCAGCATTAAATGCTTCCACAAAGTAATTCCAGAGAGAAAACAGAGCAGACAGTCAAGCCACTGAGGAAGCCACCACCACTTTAAAGGAACTAATTTCCTGTCCTACTTTGAGCCTGAAATTTATTTACTTACACTTTGCACAGTTACAATGTCTATTCTTAAGGACATCCCTGGGGAGTTGAAACAACACCTGCACCTTGCTCAGCGCTAACAGCTTGAAGAAAGTTCATTTGTGGCAACACCTGCAAAAGCTAGCCTGTTGAGAACACCATGATGTTTTTACTGACAGCTGTTTTCCCATGGACTGTATGTCAGCAGAGACACCATAACTGCTACAAAAAGAAGTGAGCAGTTTGCACAACTGTGAAATGAAACAATACTAAACAAAAAGTAAGACAAAAAGTCCTTTTTGTCTTAGTATGGCCTGAAGAGGCCATGTTCCCTCATGACCAGAAAACCCTTACAACAAATTTCAAGGTGAGTTCTTAGCAATGTAGAGACAGCAACAGTTACCTACTTTTAAAATCATCTCATTTGAAGGGATCACACCTACAAGAACAGCCAAATCCAAGGAAAAAGGTGTTCAAGCAAGCAGGGTAAGGTAAGCTCCAATTAGTGACTTACGCTGGGATTGTTTTGGTTGCGCGGCAGCTTTGCCTGGTGGTCTTCCTCTTCTTTTCTTACTGGGAGGTGGTGCAGGAGCCTCTTGCTCAACTTCTGGTTCAGCCTCAATTTCTACTGCTGTCTCCTCCTCATCTTCATTATCATCCAAATCTGGTTCAGCATTCTCCTCTGTAAGAAAGGATGTCAGATAAATCTTCAATTTAAACAAGAATGAAACACATCCATGTACAGAGAAGCACCATCAAATCCCATCGAAAAGGGATGGATTTGAAGGAGTCAACTCTGCTGAGAAAGAAGGCAAGTAAGGCCTTTGTTCAGAAACTGTTGCCACAGATTGTTAATCTGTTACCTTCAGCAGGAACAAGCTGTCCTTCAGAAAGCAAGGGAATTTTAATTATGTTAGATTATGTGGTAAAAGCTACTCTGCACATGCACAGAGAGGCTCAGAGACAACTGCACAAGGAAGATCAAATAACAGTGGCTGGGCTACTCCTAAACCCATCAGAGGGTCCAACAGCCCATCCAAGTCCCCACCTGCACAACAGAGGAGCAGAGCATTGCCCAATGGAACGTGGGAACCCAAATTCACCACTTCTGAGGAACAAATTTCTTGTCAAGGACACTCCCAGAAGGAGCCACTAGGTGTGAAACCCATCCCAGTGAGTCAAGGGAAGCAGCTCTTGAGATCACCTTTGATACTACGGGGTGTTGGGGAATTCCTGGCTGTTATTCAGGAGGAAGGCTATTTTGGATCACACAGGATTATTTACAGGATGTTTAGGGGAGGGGACGAGATAATTTCAAGAAATGTAGGGAAAATAGAGGGGCAAGAGAATAGCAGAGGTATATCCCATACAAATTGCTGTAGCAGTCATTCCAGGATCTCTGTGAAATATGAGAACCTCAACAGGAATCCAAGAGTCAGTCTCCTACCCCTCAAGCTCTACACTTTGTTCTTCAGAACACTCCTTAAAGTTAATAGGTGAGGACCATCCACACATTCAGAATGCTCTGGGCAAAACCAGAGCAGACAAAAAGCAGTGGGAGATGTCAAAGAAGGTAATATTGTTTGGACAGCAAAATGACTGCCCTTAAATTTTTAAGGCTGTTCACTAGAGGAGTAGCTTCACTCAAGCATACATGGGCCACAAGGATACTTTTTATCCAACTAAAGGGAAAAACCCCAACTCACACTGAGGCATGTAGATCCTGCATGATTTTACAGTCACCCAAGGGGCATTCCCCACAAGGAATTTATTTACTGGATTTCTTAGGTCCCACGTTTTTAGAGGTTCTTAACACTCTCACTTCAACTCAATATCTATCAATTAACATTCTGTCTAATGCTGGGCAGCCAGGAGACAAAACTAGCAATCACTATTTGGTCCTCCCCCCCACCATTAACACAAATAGGTCTATTTCATCCTAGCTTTGCTTGTAATTTTTAGGTATTCAGTAGTTGCCAAACCTCATGAAACTGCAGATTTCCAAATAAACACAACAGTGAATAATGCAATTCCTCAAGTAGGTGATCAGCACATCTTTCTTACAGCTACTCAGCTCCCACTGGTCAATTCTTCCAATCTATCCAATGACTCCTGTGGTCATCCCACACCTGCTGCTTCCACTCACTGAGGCTGAAGGGATTCCCTCAGCACAGAGCCTGGGCATCATTCACTGCACATCATCAGCTCATTAACAAGCCTGACTTTTGACCAGCTTCCCCAACAAAAAACTGGTTTAAACCCAGAACAAACCAACTAAATAAAATGTAAATTTTCAGAACAGGCTGAGCTTCCAGGAAGATTTCAAATCAGATACTAATAGTGCAATACTCCAGAATGCCACATTTTTAATTATCTTCCATCACTTATTTTACCCAGCCATCATTACTTTTGCATGCTTTAAACACATTATTAGTTACATGTGCTTAATTCACCTAATACATTTTTCTAACTATCATTACAAATATGACTTTAAGTATAAATTTCTATTGTTTTTCAATCAAGATTTGCAAATCATTTGATCATATTCATCCTAAAACTTGTTTGCCATGTGAGATTTTCAGATACTAGTTGTCTAGTCAGAAGTATCCCTGTTCTCCCAACCTACACCTCTTGATTAATTACATAAAGCACTCCAGATAAAAGGCTTATCAGCAACACTCCTTTTGCCAAATCATCTTTGAACTGGTTTGTCTTGAGACTCTACTTGGCTCTTCCTGCTGCAGACATGATTAAGTTTTTCCTCTACCACTAGGCAGGACTAGGACTGAGTTTTTCCTTCTATATAGTATTAATCTCCACCATTCCCCTGGATGTTGCCAGCCTTCCTCCACAGAAGTAGCCAAACTATTCAGTGGTGGAGTTGTCTGGACATGACACCCAGTAATGGTGTAGAAGGATCAAGTAACATTTCATAGCAATGCACTGCAGAACCACACAGCCTCTTGCAACTCAGAAAAAAAATTACCAAAGAGTTTCCTACACAGGTGGGATAGGAATGGCACAGCTGACACAAGGGGTGTCAGACAGTGTTTTTTAAACTACTGTCTTGGAAGAGGCCTAGGACAGCAGGATCTATATTATCACAGGCAGTACATCCCTCTGTACTTGGCCATGTATCACCATATTCTGTGTTTGCCAACCAGACAAGACTCTTTCAAGTGCCAGAAGAAACCTGCAGAATTGGCAAACCAGCAGCTAACACACACAGTGAATCACAGACCTGTAATTCTCAGTAGGTACTGAGCTGTTCTTACCACTATCAGAAGAATCTTCTTTCTTAGAACGCATCTTTCTCTTTCGGCCACGTTTCCCTTTCTTTGTCTCTCCTCCATTCTCTCCTTCTCCACCATCTAGGCCAGAGCAGTTATCAGCATGTCTGGCCATTGTGTTCTACTCAGTGAAGGATTAAAAACACAAGGAAAGTTAAAACATACACTGAATTCGAGATCAGACATTCTGTCTCTATTTTCAAACACATTTCTGGTAAGTATGACTTTTGCATTTTTATTAAAGAGAGATTCTTTAGGGAGAATGTGTACATTCATTAACTGTATTCATAAAGTTGCATTTCCACCTTGATTATGATTCAACACTAATGTGTGTTGGTACCAATTCTGAATTCTCTCCCCTCTCTTTTCCTCTCAGAGAGAAGGGCTCTATTAAAAGATTCATATTTCACCCTGTACCTCACCCATCTTTCCTTCTGTGTAAACATTTCCCTCCCCTTGGCTAAAAAAGCCTCATTCCACCCCAAACCTCCCCAGTTGAAAGCATATTCCCTTACCCTGCGAGTGAATGTTTTGCCACACTTGGAGCAGACAAAGGCAGCAGGGACAAAGTTGGGATCGTGGTATCTCTTGAAATGCATGTCGAGGAGCTGCTTCTGGCGGAAGGTTTTATCACAATGGCTACAGGCATAAGGCTTTTCTCCAGTATGGGTCCGTTTGTGCATGACCATGTGCCGCTCCTGGCATGGACAGGAAAAATGGAAACTCGCATAAATGGATGCAGAAAAGTGAATTTTTAGCTAAAACAAGGCCAAAATTTTATGGTTTCTATCAGGAAAACAATGATTCCACAGCAATGCAAGAACATCTTGACTGACGGCATATTCAATCCTAGCTACTTCCATCCTATATGGACTCTCATCCCTTGGTCAATGGGTACATCAAGGCTGTGAATTAGAAGGTTCTTCCCTACAGGATCACACCAAGAAAAGACCACTTGTACTCTCCTTTACACCCTTCAAAAGATTTAGACAGCTAATTTGATCATAACAGCTAAGACTTCCATCCCATACTTTCAGCTCCTGTCCTAACACTCCTAAGTGGTGGCAGTGCTCCCAGCTCACCTGTCTGCAGGCATAATCACACTGGTCACACTTGAAGCGCTTCTCATTCTTGTGGGACTTTTGATGCTGGATGAGGGCATACCTCTCATGGAACACAGCGTCACAGTAGCGACACTTCTTGCCCTGCTCAATGTAGGAATGCTGCTTCCGCAAGTGGACACCTACAGGAAAAAGAATCAAAAGCTTTCACCACCGTGGCTTTCCAAGCAGGAAAGATGATCCCACAGTCCTTCAGTGATCCTCCCTCCCAAGCTCAGCTGAAATAATGGAATAGTTAACTTAGGATTCAACTAAAAACCTGAAGGAATCGCAAGTAAAACCAACTAGAACAGTTTCTAGACAGAAAGAGCTTGCAGAAAAACTCCATTAAGATTTTTCCACAGGATTCCAGATTTGGTTACTAGCTGCAATCTGTGCTGATTCAGGATACTTGAATTTGATGACACATGATTGTCAAACTAAAGAGTCTTGTGGACTGCTATGTTTAAGACTAGCTTGAATTGCCTGGATGCAGTCAGAAGCCAGGTAATTCAGTGGGGGGAAACAGGATTTTCTGCAGGATTAGAAGTCAGAGTGACAGGACTAGAAGGCAACAGGGATACCAGCAGATAATCCCCAAGAGAGGTTTTAGTCACTTCTTTAAAATCCTCCAACTAAGAGCATACCACAGCTGCACGAGGTAGCTTAGGGTAGATTAAAGCATTATTAGAAGAAAAATTCTTCATAGCTAACATCAGTTTTCCTCTGTTGTAAATCAGCTTGTTTGCTCCTGACATCAACTGACTGCCTTCCTCTCAAACTGCCTCTTACTGTAGCACTTATTTTTACTGGAAGGGAGCCTGCCTTCCCATTACTTGGGTGATAATTCTGTTTAAAGACAGAAAGTTCTGCCAAATCGTGGCTCCTTCCTCCCCTCAGCTGCTCTGGGCACGATATTGTTTGTCACCTTCTAGAAACATAAGAGCTTGCCTGCTGTAATCACACTGGGTACTGCTCACTAGATCAGGAATGTCCTACTGTAAGGACTCAGGGTTTTTTTGAGCATACAGCTCCAAATCCTGAAAAGTTAAATACTGGTCTAATTCAAACCTTTTAACTGATGAAAATATCTCTGCATGAAACTTAAAGGCCTCCAATATGCAGGAAGTTAAGCCAAATGATCTCGCTTTTCAGATCCTAATCCTTATGTTGTTGACATCTCAGTCCAAGTTCAATAAACACCTTGCATCTATGGGCAAACAGGAACCTACCTTGTATGCTTGGGAGATAAAAAAAATCAAATAATGAGAAGAAATTGAAAACTGTTCTAACTTGCAGCAGCTATGGTAAGTTAAAGGTGTGTGTTACCAGCCCCAGATGTGAAGCTGTGCTTCATGTTGTGCAGTTACCAGACTGGGTACTGGGTTAAGAGACAGCAGTTGGGTTATGACAACTCTAATCCTGGAAAGTTTGGTACCATCTTAAGCAAATGGTCACGTTTGGGAGACACGTACCCAGGTCACTCTTTCTCGCTATAACAGTATCACAGTGAGGACAGTGGAATTTGGCCACATTCTCCGTGTGCTTCTGCAAAATGTGCATCTTCATGGTACCGCTCTGAGTGAAGCGAGCATGGCAGATGTAACATTCATATGGCTTCTCTCCTTCAGGAGGCAAAAGGAAAAAATAGAACAAGCACTTTTATTAAAAAGAAATCTCACCAAGAAGCCCCAAACAATATCCCAAAAACTTGCAACACACATCAGAAATTATAATTCTACAAAGCACTCAGTAACATCTTTCTCTGCAAGTTATAGCTCCAGTACACATCTTTCAACAAAGAAACCAAAGTTCAACCCTTAAGCAAGTGAAATTATTCTTACTCTGAGAAATGCACACAAGACCTACGTGCAGGCTGCCAGAAGAGAGCAAGTGACATCAGATTCTTTTGGGGTGGAGGTTCTGAATGTTCATGTATACATAAAAGGGCATCTTTCCCCCCTTCAATTTTAGCAATATGATTAATTTGGCACTGCAGTAACATTCTGTACTAAAATCATCCCTATTTATATTGAAGAAAAAATTAGCATCTTTATGAACTAACATGCATAAGATGCTTTTAAAGATGCACTGAAGCAAGAAACTGCAAATGGCTCTACTCTTCAACTGGAACACTACAAACAGAAGAAGTTTCTTCTGTTCATACTAGAGGTGCCTGCATTTTATCACCTCACAGTCAAAATAGAAATCAGAATCCTCCAAGCTCATTTCTCAGTGCAGTAATTTAATCAGGTTATAAATTTACAAGTGTTTACAAAGCCTGGTGCATTCTCTTCAGCTACACACTTTATAAAGGCTTTATATTAAACCACACAATAGTATTTGTTTGCTGTGTGTCAGCAGACACTGTAGCCTCAGCTCTCTGACACTAAGAGAATCCAGCATCAGTACCGGAGTGGGTCCTCATGTGCCTCTTCAGTTTGTAGGTGTCTCTGCTGGCATAGCTGCACAGGCTGCACTGGAACGGGCGCTCTCCGGTGTGCGAACGGATGTGGCGTTTCAATTTGCTAACCTGGAAGCCAAGAGCAAGACTGAAGTTAGCACAGAGGAGCAGGCCAGATTGCCAAAACTACAAGAAATCAGTCAAGAGTTTAAGGCAGTTTATATTTACTTAGGCACAAAACCAAACAAGCATTTCAGTGCCATCTTCCCATTGCACACAGCTACTTGCTCCTGCCCACTCTACCTCATCTCCCAGCTTCACTCCCAGTCTTGCCTGATGATTGTTCCCACACTCACTGAGGCCTGATTTAGACTCTCTGCTCACCTTACTGTTATTGAGCATCTCAGCCTCTGCAGACACTCTAAATTTTAAAATATCCTGGAGAAACACAGGGAAGTGGTGTGGGGAAGCAGTGTGGGGAAGCTTAATTCTTCTCTTCTGCTTTTATTTAGAAGGTACAAATCCAGCTCAAAGCAAGAACACCAACGGTATGGCATTTTCAACTCCAGCCTGATCATGCTGCTTAATCACCAACTTATGCCTACAAAAAGCAGCATGACCTCATAAGGACCAACTTGGTTATTCTTTCCTAATTTATACTATGAAAACCTCTGCAACATAACTTATTCAGCACTCAAACCACAGGACCTGAAGTGACAGCACTGCAGGCACAGCGTGGGCAGAAAAAAAAAACCCTGAAGCCCCTACTCAAGCTCTCCCACTGTAGCCTTCTACTGCAGACATCCCATTTTTTTAAAATTATGTTGCTCATCATCTGGCTCGAATTTCCTTTCACAATATAAAAGCTGTCCTATAAAATATCTAACAATACTGCATGGTGGGAAAGCATTCAAGAATGTCTAATCTGCTCAGGCAAATTAAGCTATCATCTAACATTAGCAAAGCTGCTTTTCACCAATACTGAGACAAAGGCTCATTAGTTTTAGCTACTGACACCTTCATGGCATAAACATGATGTGCAGAATGCGTGTTTCTAGAATGGGAGGGCACTGTGGACTGAAAGGACATCCCACTGCAGCAGGAAATGTCCGTCTCCTTCAACATGGAGCACACTACAATTCCTGCAATCAGCTTAAAGATCAAATCATTTAAGAACCGTGACAACTATTGGCTCCAAAGAGGAAATAAGTATCACCTAAAATTTCTGTAAGTGATCTCAAATTGCTTTCTGATTCACTGAGAAAACCTCACCATTTGCTTCCAAGAGCAGCCCTGATTTATAACTTCTTTTGCCCAGAGCCTTTCAACCAAATGGCCAAAGAGGAAATGCCTAAGAACAGAGTTTGTAACAGATGGTGAACAAGCTTTGAAGCGCACAAGGAAGCACTCAGCACTGTAACAAGTCCCATACCTCCACACTGGCATAGTCACACATGGAACATTTGAATGGTTTCTCGTGGGTGTGTTTGTAGCGGCGATGCCGAACCAACTCTCCACTGGTCACAAAGGCCATGTCGCAGTCTGGGCACTTGTGAGGGCGAGTACCTAACAGAGTGCAGCAGGACAGGAAGACAGTGACACAGAGATTTAGTGACAAAAGAAAATATGGTACAGTGCTGGTTGTGGATTTTTTTATTTTTTGTTTTTAAAGTGAATTAGCAACACTGCTTTCATGTTCTGAAAGATTAAATTAGAGCAACAGAACACACAAAGTCAGAGGTTTTGTATAAATAACTAATAGATTTAAGATCTTAGGGAATTAATATCCTTCCAGTGAGGAAACAGACTCCTTTATTTTTGTACCACTTGGTTGTTTACACATTAGAAACCAGCTAGTTAAACATAACTTCAGTAAGCAGAGAAAATGAGAGATTATGAATTACACTCTTTTTTTGGCAGTAAGGCACAACAAGCTGCAAACATGAGTGCTAATGCCCAGGCAAAGAGAACATTTCTATAACTTCAGGTAACTTGAGATCAAGCCCAGGATCAACTTTGTACCTGTGAATAGGATAAGCTCTGCACCTCATCTGGCCAGGCAGAAAACAACTACACCATTTCTTTTTTTTAGCTTGTTCCGTAAGAGGAAGTAGGAAAACAAGAAGGGTCTATCTTCAATTCAATCTATTTGCTCTGATGGCAGAGCAGATTCTACAAAAACAATGAATGCAAAACCCAGAGTACCTGTGTGAGTGTTGAGGTGGTTCCTCAGCAATGTGACTGTCCGGAAAGCCCTGCCACAGAGATGGCACTTGTGTGGTCTTTCATCGGTGTGGCTTTTCATGTGGCGGTCCAAGTTGGAACGACGCGGACAAGTGTAACTGCACAGTTCACACTGGAATGTCTTCTTTACACCTGGTTGTGAAGGAAATCAGCATTAGTCTTTGACAGTACTGTGGTCTACTGTGTAACACAAGAGGAAAGATTCTTGGGCGTGTAACTACTGCAAGGAACCACCATGCACCACTAAATCCAACTGCACGCCTGTGGCTGGTTTGGATTCAATTTTCACTGGTATGCCAGTACTTAATGTTCCTTCTGCACTCTAAAAAGGGTTCCTTAATGTACAGTTTTAACAAAAATCAAACATACTTATTACTGTATTTTACATTATCTACATTACCCAGCAATTGGTTAGGAAAAAGCCCACGGAATTAATTACAGCATTGGCTCCTGATGTAAAACATGCACACAAACTGTTACATGTGTTGTACATTGAAGAGAACAACCTTTTCAATCATAGTTGTATGAGACTATTAATGCCATAGTATCACACTTGTGGAAAATGATCTCCCAGTCAGCTTATAGAGAGGAGAAGGGAGGTGTACCCAAGAAGCACTGCAGTTGAACAGTTACATTGTGAGCAAGCAGCATTGGGCATGTCTGCTCTCCTCCCCCTTGCACATATTCATTCGCCTCAATCACACTGCAACCGCCACAATAAAAGCATTTCCAAAATCCATTTGCAGATGGGGAACTTACCTTTCTTTTTAATTTTTGTTGGTTTTGGTGGCTTCATATTGCCCACCACCTTTTCTGCATTAACCTCGGACAACAAACCCTCCTGCTGCTCCTCTTCAAAGTCATATACAGAGACATCCACATCTTTGCCTTCCTCAGTGTAGCGAAGCTTACTCTTTTTGTTTTTCTTTGTTTTTTTGGCTGGTGGCTGATAGTCTGGATCTTTTTGCCAATTGGGATCTTCCTGTGGCTGAAGCTCACCTTGTTCCAGTGTCTCCACCTCACCATTTGCACCCACTTTCACAACTTGGAAGCCTTCTGGTAAAGGGAGGGTGTGACAGATCATGGGCTCCCCCTCCTGCAGGCCTCCTTTGGAAACCTCGTTTTCATAAGCTCCCTGCAGTTCTTCCACAGACGTGGTGGCAACAGGTACAGTCACTGGTACAGGTACTTGAACCAGCTGAAGCTCACCAAGGTTTATAGGCTGCTCTTCCATATTAACAACCTGAAGTGTTATGATCTGTGTGTCATCCACAGTAGCCTCCGTTTCTTGAGGCACTGCACCTTCCATTACTTCGGTCTTCATTTGAAGAAGAGTTGGATCTAGCTGATCCATCATCACCATCTGCACCCCACTGCTGACATCCTGCACCACTTCGCTTCCATCTGCTTGGTTTGGTGGTATATGACAAGCATCATCTTCTTGTCCACCTTCACGGCGTCTTTGATAGGTTTTCCTCTCTTTTCCCTTAATAAAAGTTTCTGATTCCTCCACAATAGCGTCGACTGCCTCACCTTCCATTTCACCTTCCTGCTGTAAAAACAAGAAAATGAATGCTGCACAGCATCCAATGTATTTAACAACTGCACAAACCCCAGAGAAGAACAAGCCGCCCAACTGGAAACACCCAACCCATCCCAATCATATTCAGAAAACAGGAGCTGAGAGCTGTAGGTCTCCACGAGCCCATTATCACTGCAAACCAAGACAATCACAGAACACTGCCTGCAGTGAGACAACCGTATCAGCTTCTTGGAAAGGAAGGAAAGCAAGGAAGAGAGATTAAGTGATACGCATGTTCCCGTTTCTCAAAGACCACAAATCCCACCAGCAAGATGTACAGCAGTATTATTCCTTATTGAGCTTGTTTAATCATTTCACATAGCTTAGCAGTACCAGAGGCAGTCTCTGGCTAAAAATTTTAAAGGTACAAAATTACAATACTGTTACAATCAAAAAGCCAACCTTAAAGAAAGTATTACATCTGAGAACTGCAGAACTTTTCCAGGAAGAAAAGGCACTAAGAATTAAGCATAAGAACATAAGTTGCACTTATTTCATATCAAACTACTATTACTTCAAGTCTAAACTCCTCTGAACAACATAAGGACATAAAGGAGTTCGGCAAGTACGTCTCTTGTAAGCAGTTCAATTCCTGCTCCCACCTCTGGCACTGCTGTGCCCTGAGTGAATCTGAAGATGCACCGTGCACTCCCTCCCTCAGCTGAATGAGCCATAGCAGGAGACAACTCAGATAAAATCTTAATTCAGTGTAAATAATATGGACTCTGAGCTGGTTGAATCCTAAGGATCTCATGATACCTGTGTTAAAGCCATCCATACAATCACAAAAAAACAATACAGAAGCACAGCATTTTGGTGGGCCTTAACTGTAACTCTAACAATAGCTGCACACAAACAGAACACTGAGATTTTCTGCCTCCTCAGGTCACCCAGTGTTCTTCACTGCAGTTGGGGCAAAATTTTAAACTCCTGTATTCTCATTATGCAGGAAGATTGTTTCAAGAGTAATAAGAGCGAAAAGAAATTATTGTTTTGCAGCTGTCTTTTTCCCAAATAAAAGGAATAAGATTATTGCAAAGGAGCATTTTTTAAGCCAGTCTCTGTTCCAGGCAGTTTACTTTGTAAAAATAAAAGGAGGTCCCTAACCATGCCAAACAATTTCCCTGCATCAGGACACCATTTCTTATACTCCTCATTAAGCATTAAAAAAGTACCAAGGTCAATTTTGGATAAGAAGAAAGTAACAAAAAAGCCAGCTTCCTTACTAAGGCTGTGAAAAATTCCTGAATCCAGTTCCAGATTTGCTGAGACTTCTATATTTTCCCATTAGACTTACTGGCCTCTCAAACCAGCTAAGTGAATTAATATAAATATTTAATCTTCCTTGCTAACTCAACACTTTTAAATCCCCATACTATTTTCAAGTATCTACACTTAATCTTGCATACTCAATTTCGATTTTATACAAGACATAAACATAAAGCACAGCTATTAAATCTCCATTAACTTTAGAAATTATAAGACATGTAATTTCTATTATTTTTAGAGAATTCTTGCTTTTACTCTACTGTCTTTTCTAGTGTCCTCCACTTCTGCTGTGAAAACAAGAAAGCTCATGTAGTTCTTCAGGCTGCCCAGGCTAGGGACATAAATTAACATCGTGTCTTGACACTTGTGATGTCGTGGGCAGCCACAGTCTCCAGAGGGCACCAGATACCCAGGAATACCAACATATGGCTTCATGCGCACTCCCTGCAGGGATCCCGCCCCTCCTTTCCTTTACCACCCGTCAGCTTTTCAAGTCAGAGCAAATCCATATGGACAAACAGCTGAAGTACACGAGATGATGTAAGTACTTAACACCAGACAGCAGGCAATCAGAACAGAGCAGGTCTCTGGCCTACAGCAACTGCAAAAGTGTTTTACAATTATCTTAAGTATTTGCAGAGAGAAGAGAAGACGTTCCAGGTGACCAAAAGTGTCTGAACAAAAAAAAAAAAGGACATAGCTAAACAACACATAAAATGTGGTAAATGGGCAAGGAGGTAAAAATAAAATATGTAAGATGGAGGGAAAAAATGGCAAAAGTCCATCTGCAAAGCTAATGCAACACTGGCGCCGAGCAGAGGTCTGCAACCGTGATACAAGTACAGGCAGCTCTGAGCAGAGGTGGGGCCATCACAAAGACTGTCACATTCAATGTCAGTATAAGTTGGTAACAATTCTAAGTCACCTGAAAGCAAGCCAACAGGCCAAAATTTGCCAGTGTCCTCTATGATTCTATAGTGGAATAGTAGGAAGGCACCACTTCTGACTTGTAAAGCAGAAAATCCTGTGTCCACAAAAGAACAGGCCACTGGCACACATAAAGACTCTGGCACACAGCTCACATCATCAGGAAGTTTGCCAGCCTAGGAATGCAGGTGCACAGGGAGACCAAGGAAATGCCTGCAGCAAGCCTCAGACTAAAGACACTCACAGTGAGGGGTGTACCTGTGTGAAAGGAATGGATGGATTCTTACAGCCGTCCAATAAAGCAACTCGGAGCCCGCTATTGCTCCCCGTGTCACCTCTCACCCCGTTCCCTGCCGGGCGGCTACCGCGGGTTACACGGCGGGGCACGGCCGCCCCCGAGCGGCGAGATGCCGCATTGCACCGGGGCTGGGGCCGCTGCACCCCGACCCTGCCACCTCTGTCACCCCCATCCCTGCCTGCCGCTGCACCCCGACCCTGCCACCTCTGCCGCCTCCATCCCTGCCTGCCGCTGCACCCCGACCCTGCCACCATCCATGTCACCTCTGATCTCCTGCCTGCCCCTTCCATTGTCGCAGTACAGGCTGCATCCTGACCCAGATTCCCTGGCCTTCAACATTCAGCACATGGATCAGCACTTACTCTTACCTACTCCAAAGTATCCACTACAGTCCATTCCTTTCCATCAGTTAATGCATCTGAAAATGTCTGGTTTTAAACCAAAGTCTTGCCACAGGGGAAATGTCACAATACACTAAATGTCATATTAACAACATATAATATTACAGAAATATACAGGAATTGTCTCACTTGATGCTTTGGACAGCTCACAAATCTCATGAAACTGCTGAGATTTCCTCTGAAGAAGCATGGATTTACAAATTTCAAACTTCTTCAACTGCGGGGTGGGGACACAAGGATGTACCCTAAATTTGAGAGGAAAATGTATGGGTGCTTTCCTACTAAGTTCTCTGTAAAGACTCCATCTCTGCTGCAGTAAGCTTTGCCCCGGCTGTCCATGACACTTCCCAATCACTGTCTTGAACAACTTGCTACTTTTTTTACTTAATTTCTTTATCCTAATTCTCCTTTTTCATAAAGTGAGTCTCACAGGCAAATTTTATATTTATTGGAGGACATGTGCCATTTGCTATAACTAAGACCATTATAGCAGAACATTAGGAATAAAAACTGCAGAGTTTCTCTTAACTTTTTATTTCTGGCTTTTGTCTCCAGCTCTCTTCCTACCAGGTACAGCTACCTTACACCAACAGCTCAGTTCCACAATGACTGAATCTAAAAAGGAAAACAAAGCAGCAAGTTAAAAGATGCAGTAAATCAAGACTGAAAAAAAAAGCAAAAGAGAAAATATTCCACAATAAGGAGAACGACCAAAAAAAGACCAAAGAAGATCTGAAAACATAATTCCCACTAATAGCTCAAGCCAACCCTTGCACACAGGCTCACTCAGCAGGCTCTGCCGAGAGACACGGTGACACCGAATAGCTCAGTGCACTGTCACAATCCAATTAGCCAGGTAAGGAGCTGTGACATCCAAACAGACCTCAATTAATGGACAGCCCATCCAGAAAGCTGGAACAAGCAGAAATAAAAAGTGCTGTGCATTTCATACAACTGACACCTCATTCCAATGAAAGGAATCAAAAGGTTGCTTGAGAGAAAGTAATTTAGTGCCAACTGTCCAACTGATTACAGCACAGAGAGTCTCGGCCCAGATACACTCGCTTTCTTCCCAATATCCAATCTAACCATGCCCTGTGTCAGTGGGCAGCCATTCCCCCTTGTCCTGTCACTCTGTGCCGTTGTCCAAAGTCCCCCTCCAGCTCTTTTAAAGCCCCTTTAGGTACTTGAAGGAATGTAGAAGCATTGAAAACAACTTGCTGTCATTGTCAATGCAGAAAGTACAAACAAAGAGACAGGGACCACTAGTGCCAGTGCCTATTCATTTTAGTGGTATTATTTATAATAAAACCACTATCAAAGAAGCATTTGTCTGCCTCTCAGCCATGTTAAAATTAAGGAACCCTGAACTGCATCAAGTTTCATGGACCAAATTATACAAAAAAATTTATTTTTTCCAAACAAGGCACAGTCTCAAAAACTAAAAACACTAATGCAATTTAAAAGTACATTTAGTGCTGTAATACACACTTAACTTGAGAAAAAAATTTAAAACTCCAATAAGAAACAATGAAGCCAAATGCTATCAATAAATTTTTGACATTCATAAAATAATGAAAAGTATCAGCAGCTACAGTAGTGCAAACAACCCTTGCACCATATTCAGGCCTTGAATTCAAGTCAATCCACATCCAGATCCCACTCAAAAACTGACACGGCTTTGCCGCTTATCAAAAATTACATGGGAGTGGAAATAAAGCTTAATGTTAAAACATGGGAGACTTAATTTCTCCTGCATCCCCTGAGAAGCTCTGAAAGCTGAATAGAGGAATAACCAAAAACTTCAACTAAGAGTCTGCAGTTATGCACTGTATATCCTACTTAAAGCAAGAGAAAGATTGAAAAAAAAAAAAAAAATATCCAACACTGTTTATAGACAACAGACTTTTTTCTCCCCTGCTTGCAATCCACACATGTCTGTTTAAGTATTTAAGGGCATGAGTGGATGCAGATTAACTGCAGGAGTGCTTGGCCATTCTCTTTCCCACAATGAAACAGCTGTAACTTTTCCCTAAAAAGTCTCCCAGCTAAGCACAGCCAAAGAGAAGTCAGTTTAACAGGTAGGCAGCCTTTCCATTTCCTCCAGCAGAACTATCCTGGTAAGAGATGAACATGGCACAAGCATAACTTGCTCTAAAGCGGACAGACATACATCCAAACAGGCCAGCTGTGTCTTTCACATGCAAAACACCAAACAGTTACTACCAACAGGAGAAACTAAAACATTGGGTAAGTTTCTTTCATTAAGTAAATTTCTCACAGTAAAAACTTAAGGCTTTCATTTGGCTACTGCAACCAATTCCATATCCACTGGTTATGATTGCTACACGCCCATCTCCAGCTGTTTTCTCATTTCCTCCTTGCCACTTACAACACTGGTACCAAAAGCAAACAAGAAGAGTAAAATGGAAAAACATTTATTGCAGCTTTAAAAAAAAGGGCAGTCACATCAACCCACTATTAAGCAATTATTCTGAGAAATACTTCAGCATCTTGGAGGGCGTAAGGAAAAGCAAGAAACCTATAAGAGAAAAGCAAACTTCACCACAGGTTAATAAATGTTTTTGCTTTTCCTCTGCATGAAAAGCACGATTAAGTCCCAAGAAATACATAAACCAGCCATGGGAATGAGAGCTGCAATTGGAAAATGCAGAGTTGTACAAGGATGGTTTCCTTGAGTGCTGACCCTGTGAAGGGATCACAAAAGACAGTCAGTGCTGGTGGTGATTACCTAACCAAGGTGTCTGTGCTGGGAGGTTGGTCTAAATACAGCAAGAAGAGCACATTGTTCCAGGGAGTAATTCAAAGCTTTTAAGTGGATCCCTACACTAAACTGACATCAAGAGGAACCCACTTTTTCCTCAGTAACAAGACAGGAGACCAGATTTTTAACTTGTGTAATAATTTCATGGTCTCTGTAAGACAGGTAAACACAGCACTCACTGTCCAAAGAGCTGCTCTCAGCTTCCTCCTTCACAGTGACAGAATAATTCACCATAATGATCTCCATCGAGAACTAATTCCAGCTGAAAACTAATGCAGAGAAAAACAATTCTGTTAGAACATGTTCAGTTCCTGACCCAATTCCTCACACAAATGCTTGGGTAGAGGAAAGGGATCACCAGGGCCACGTTAAGCTGCAGTTTCAGCATAAAGTCATCAGTAAACCACAGCATCAGGAATCTTGTATTTGGTGAGCTAGGTGGCTACACTGAGCTGTGTCCCTCCACTCTGTGCCACCCACCCATGACACATGACAGTGAAACTGCTTTTGCTTATGCATACTGCAACCCTCTGGGTTACAGCAAGTCTGTGGGCAAGCAAAGTGTCTGAATTCCATAGTATTTATCTGTGACCAGACTCCCCTCCATATTTTTTTTTCACTGAGTTGTTACCTGTGAACCAGAGTTACCTTTTCCATAGGCTCCCATGAAGGCAGCACACTTCGGCCCACATCATATCAAATAATCTTTACCTTTGACCCCTACAAACTCCCAAGGGCACAGTCAAGCCTATCCCTGGCTACAGAACATTCTCCACAGTCAGCCTGGTGCAATGCTAGAATCAAAATGCATCTTGTGCCGTTTCTCTACTCCACCCCTTTTCTTTTTTCCCTGCTCCTCCTGCAACTTACAGAAATACTCCTGCCCAGGGATCCCAGCAAAGCTCTTTCCAATTTCATTGTGTCTCATGAAATGATGGAAAGCAATGAGAAGCTTCATTCAGCACTGACCCCTATTTTTCAGTCAGCAAGTAGCACACACCTGTGATCTCCTGCAATTACTCAGAATAAAGCTGACCTTTCAGTTTGGATCAGGAACTCAGGGAGTTCATGCAAGACATGGAAACAGAGTATATACCCAGGGCCCCCAGCCAGGCAGAAGGAAACTCAATTCCACATCTTTCCTCAGCTGTTTGCTGAACAAGCTCCCTCTTAATCCCTGCACCTGACAGTGGCAGAAAGCCTCAGATCATGGCTCTTCCAGAACTAATACTGCTAATTCTGCTGTAATAAGCTGCAGCCTACAATGGAGAGAAGAGCAGATACAATAATGTCAACTACTTGGAACTTGCATTGTGGAACAAAAGAGAAGAAAATCACTGCAGTTACCGACAACAAATCCCACACATATTCAAGTCACTTGAGATATCCTGTAACCTGACAAGGAAAGCCTTGATGAAGAAAGTGGACTGATGAAAGCATTTCAGCTTTATTTCTGGAAGAATAATTTTTATCTTGCTTTTCCTTTAGATTTGGAGAATTAAAGGTCTATTGAGAAGGTAATAAGGACAAAATTAGATAATGTTCTCAAAATCTGTTCCATTCTTCTTTAATTTCTCCTTCTGTTGCTATCTAACATTCTTTCAAATCTTTGTTTTAATTTTTCACTATTTCTTTCAATACCTGCTAGTGCATCTCACTAGATGATACTAGGTCTTTACTCATATAGAGAATTCTCTACTGAAAGCTGAGAAATGCCAGTGAAATACACTCTTATCAATAATATTTTAAAAAGTTTCCCTTTTTAATTTAGTTAGCAAGTCATTATATTGACATTATTAACCTGACAGTCCATTTCAGAAGGACAAACATGCAATCTAATCACGTGTAGAATACAGGAAGGCTTACACTTTAAAAGAAGCAGTCTAAAAGGAATTTCTTTTTAGCTGATGTTAGATCATAAGACTAATCAGTCCCTCCCTTTTACAGGTCTTCATGATGTAAAAGTGATGAAAGAGCTCATGAAAGACCATCAGAATACTTGAAGGTATTAAATTGAGAATCAGAAATTATTTCAGGTTAAACAGCCTGTAAAATCCATTACCACAAAAAGTGAAGCCTTATATAAGTAGATACTGGGAAAGATTCTTAGTTTTATCAACAAGTACTTGTGGCCATTTCTCCCATTACACATTAATTTAGCCTTTCATTTAGGCTACTAGCAAACTGCTAACAGCAAAAGAAGATCTTTCTTCAAAATAATGAAGAAACAGAAGAACAGGATTCTTTGGCCATCTGATGTGGTGTTGCATGATATACTGGCAATAGCAGCCACTCCCACACCTGAAAAAAAAGACCTGTGCAACAAGTTTCATGGCATTCTAGAGACTTCATAATAAGTAGCTGGATTTTGTTTTCCTCTAAGGCTTCATCTAGATGAACAAGTATCCAAGAATAAACTTTTGGGGAACAGCTATTTCTTTTATCTTTGCACAAGTACTCATTAAGTAGTGATACTCTACCAGGACAAGGGAATTCAGGCTTCAAGTTGGAGGAGCAGGAAGAGCTTATCCCTGGGATGGTAACTAGGGTTCATTGGGCAATAATAGCTGCCCATGCACTAACTATTAGTCACCTCACAAATCATACCCTGATGCACATAAGGAAAACTAAAGTCAGTGCTGGTTAACTTAATGTCAGGCTGTCAAACACAGAGGTGCAGTTTACTGTTGTTGCAGCAGGGACAGGAAATTCCAGGAGAGTTTTGAAAGCACCTATGGCAGAAGGGTGGTGGACAAGACAAGCTCCCAGAGCCTAAATTAAGACAGCCTTGCTTTTGAATCACAGAAAAGTCAGTCTGAATTAATAAGTGTTGGAGCAGACATAAACACAGTCAAACCCAGGTGAGTCCTTTAAAATGACCCTCATGCTGAAATTTTAAGAAGCTTCATTGTTTTACACACACCCTTAATTCATTTGGACTTGTATTCCAAATATTCTCATACTCCAAGCCCTAAAAGTGCTACAATCAACCTTGAAAGCAGATGAGGCAAAAAACCCCCAAAATCCCACAAAGGCACTTAACCTTGGAAGAAAAAATCCCTTTCTCCCAGGAATCAGTAAGGTCTCATTTCCAAACATACCCACTTCTGCAAAGAAACCATGCCTGCCTTTAAACTGCCCACTCATTCCCTCCATCAGTCCAACTATTCCTCATGTTAGCACAAGCACTTTCAAGACTGCAGCTACTGGTCAGGAAACCAATCCAGGCCAGAAACTCACCAAGCTAAGGATACTTATTTCCATCCAGACTAGATCTCTGGTGTGCCCCAACAGTAAGGGCAGGCAGAAGAGAAGCAGGGCAAAAGGGTTTCTACTAGCACAATGTTAAGCTTTATGTTCAGGAAACTACTGCCTCAGCATGGAACACATACCACACTTTAAACCCCCTCAATTTACATTTATGTTCTTGACGCTTCTGCACTTCTGCCTGGACTGATTTGTTCTCTTCATGCTGGCTATTCTTCATGCAGCTCCTGAGGTCAGAACTCACTCTGGAACAGAACAGATGAACTAGTGAAACTACATAAAAGAGAAAGGTAAGGGGCTGGGGGGTGGGGAGGGGGGAAATAAAAGCAGTGTTCAATATTTAATGCTTGTTTAACAAAAGGTGTAGTCCCACACGCCTAACAGAACAGCACTGATAGCTGCTTGAGGACCCCTTCACTTACCAAAAGAACCATAAGCAAAACCAAAGGAATATTTTAATCAGCTTTAATACTTTCACTAGGATGACTGAACTCATTTTACAAGCTTCTCTACCTACCTGTTCTCAAACTCTTTAGCATTTACAGCTCTGACAACCTAAAGCTCTGGATGTCTCACATCAGATTACAAGTGCAATATGACATTTTAGAGCCAGCTCTGCCTACTTCAGATGGCCTTTTTCTCCTGTGCTGTGGAATAGCACATCACATGATGAAGGAGTTTTTATAGCTTAAGAGGTGTAAATGAGAGCAAATATCACTCCTTACACACTGTCAATCCAGCAGTGGATATACTGCTTACATCAAATAACAAAATCAGCTCTAACTTTGCCACCCTGAGGAAGAGCAGCCTCTGCTCAGTGAAGCAAGGTTCATTATCCTTATCAATTAAGGGTGTAAAATATTCACGTTTACAGAAATACAGTATTTATAAGACAGCACATTATCTCTTTCTGTAATCCTTGTCACTCTGCAGTGTGCACACATGCTAAAAACCCTGGGAATGGTAAGGAAGTCCAGAGGAGTAATTCTCAAGAGAGGCATGTATTCTTGCTGCACTCAGTGATGAGGGCCAAGCAGTGTTGGATTTCACACCAGTTGGATTTCACACCCTTTGAATTTAAGTGCTTCCCCTCCAGGTTCTTCTGTCATTTATTTAGTACAAGGCACTCCAGTCTGGGTCATGGCTGCATTTTTTACTTGACAAGTCTATTTTTAATTGTTTATCAGCTTCAAAGAGCATTAGTGATAAGAGGTTTGTTGGAGCTATGGATGCTCAGTGATAGTGAGCTTTCAAACAAATTTGGAAATTCTCTCTTTTTATTCAACACACACTCTGCAAAAATTGCAAGTGCTATGTACAAGCCCTGACCAGGAAAGAGGATGCTCAGAAGATACACAGTGTTAGCTCCACAGCTAAGGGCATATTAAGACTGCTGATGCAAGCTGCATCCTTGCCAGGTTCCGTGCTATGCAACCCTAGAAAAGATTTCCTGAACTTCACAAACGTGTCAATTAATATAGAAAAGCCTCAAGAGTGAAGGACTTCTCCCTTCAGAAAATACTTGATGTAACACCTCCCATGTGGAATATCACCTCAAAGTTTTTTCACACACACAAGAGGACAACAGAATACACAGAATTGAATGGAAACATCTTTTTATCCACTTTGGCTTTCCTGAAATTTTGACTCAAGGAATAGTTTTCTTCCATTTTTCAAACCTAATCTTCTGCTTGACAAATGATTTAACAGTCAAGAAAACTGTTTTAAATAAAGATTGTACCCAAACTCTTACAAGGGGGAAGAGAAAACAAACCAGTAATTGCAGATCTTTTCTACACTGAAGACAAGATGAACAGAGAACATTTCACAGGGATCTCTGCAGATTAGCACTGATGGTGAGTTAATGCAAGGCACAGCCATTGCCCCTCTCTGTTTACAAAGTATTGGCTCTGATTAAGAAAATAAGTTACTGAACTTTAAGAGATATTTTGAAGCTGCTTGGACACTGCTCAAGAAGTATCAACCTATTAATGTACAAACCCAGGGACCTCCAAAAATGCAAGGCATTCTTGTTCTAATCCACTCCAAGGGAACATCCCAAAGGCAGAGTAAGTCACTTCTACTCTACTGCAAAGATAATACTGAACTTCTGTTAAATACCTGGTGTATTTTCTGGCTTAAAATACCTTGCAAGAAATTACATTCCATCAGATCTTTGACATATGGGCAATGTTTGATAAGCTTGAAGGAAAACAGGTGTAAACCAAAAATTTAAAGTGCTTCACATGTCCATTGGTGAGCTTAGAACACATGGGAAAAAACACATCCAAAGCCTGCCAGAACAATGAGGTAACTGGAATAGAAGACCTACACAGCAGAATAACAGAATGAGCTGTGAAATGACCATGGGGAGATCCTACTGCTACCTTCAAAGGGAATCAAAGAGAAGGTGGAGCCACACTCTTGGAAGCACAGAGTCAAAGGACAAGTGCAACAGACCAGCTACAATAATGAGTGGTCAAATATTGGAGTAGGTTGCTCAGAGATGCTGTGGAAAAAAAAAATTTCCTAAATATAATCCTAATTGACCTCATCTAGCATCAATGCTGTCCTTGCACCGAGTCAGGGGTTGAACCAGGGTACCACAGGAAGTCCCAGCCAAAGTTATTTTACCATTCTCTGGCACTACATAAAATCAAGGATCTACTTAAACTTCAAACACAAAACATTGAAACTTTTTTTCTATTTAAGCAGTTAAAACTATGATGCTCCTAGGACTGAGATTTACTTGTCTCAGCACTTAATTCCACACAAGATCCTGAGGCTCTGTGCTCTCATATACTGATCAGTTCCCCAGCAAGTGAATAGGTGTACAGTAACTCTTGTCAATCTACTGGGGACCTGCACTTTCAGAGTGGTGGATATCCAAATCCACCCCGTATTGAAGACAACAGCATTAGAAAAGCACAAATACTGTGTTTCACTGTTTAAGAGACAGAGAATCACATGTGCTATGAAGTATGAAGATCCACATCAGACGAGGCTCCTACAGGAACTTCAGTAAGAAAAGGAGGAAGCAGTACTGGCAAGAGACCTCACTACTATTTTTTTTTATTTGCAGGAGAAAACCCAAGACCACAGTGAGTAAATCTAAACTAATAAAAAAGGAAAAAACTGTCTTTGAAGTAGTAAGGGCTACTGCATGCTCTTTTTTCCAGATTGTTAACAATAAATTGTATCTTGTCCCATAGGCAATAGGAAAGGTGCCAAAAGGCAGATGAAAACTGTCCCTTGGCTGCCACAAATGGACAGCCTGTTTCAAGAGGCAGCACATTGTACTGACCAACAACTGCACTGGATGAAGCACTTCTAACCAGGAACAGCCAGACTGATAACACAGCAAGGACAAACATTGAATGCTGTCTCCCTCCTTTGAGTCTAGTGGAGATGGAAAAAACATCCCTAAGGATTTGTCTGCACAAGCCACTCAAAGCAGATGCCTACAAAAACATTACAGATGTCATGTCAGGCATCTAAATATTTGATAGTTGCCTCCATCATACTGTCATGGACGCTCACAAATTCTTCTTCATGTAGGTCAAAATGTTGGTAGGACAAGGAGAGGGTGCAGCTGCTTTAACAGGACAGAACTATTTCCACACACACTACAGAAGCAAAGCATAAAGTAGTCTGGCGATCATGTAATGCTCCAGGTAGCTCAGAACAGGCAGGAGTCAACAGCAGTCACTCTTCGGCAGGAAGGAGAGAAGAGCACTAATAAATATGGAAGGTAGGCAAGGATCAAGTAATCAATGAGTACCTTTTGAGTATTCAGTATTGCCACAGGAAGCGATAAATCTCTCTTCAAAGATCAGAAGTGGCAGTAAGTTATATACTCAGCAGGAATGCTGGATAACACTAACTTCTTCCATCCTCCAAAAAGAAAGAAAAGAAGAAAGGTTTTAATAATCTGATAAGCTTGAACTGAAACTACTAGCCTTCAAAAATGTCATCTTTTTCCAACCTGTAATCTGGAAATTCCTCAAGTGCCTCTAAGGGGTTTTCTTGCAGTACATATTGGGAAAGCAAAACTGAAGTTTAGATTGCACTTCCACTGCAAACAATTTAGCACACAGGAGAAAGCTACTGGTTAAAATATAATACTGTTAATTTATGTCATAGAATTATACAACCAAAACCAGAGGGTATTTTTAATTCAGTAGCATTTCCTGCTTTCATTTTAAATCTCTGGATGTCAGAAGTGGTTTCAAGGGAAGAGCTTTGCAAATCAAATACAAGGAGACAGAAAAACTATACAAGAAGCTGAAGTAATTGGCCAAAAATCACTACTGGTTCTACTGCAGTGAAAGGCTCTTCCAGGAGCCTGTCCAGAGAAACCATGTCTATTACAACATTAAACAATGGGAGAATTCAATTGCCTGGACAACAACTTCAAACATACAGGGAAGTTTACAGCTCCATTTCCAAAGAGTAAAAAATGTTTACAAATAGCCAAATGTTGCTATTACTACTTCTGCTCTTGGCTTCCTTTGCAGAAAGCCTCTACTTAGCCCAAAATATTTTGAGGCATGGTTCCATGAAGGCCCAAATCAAACTTGAGGCTGCATTTTTTCTACATCCAATTACATGCTACTGCCCTCATGAAGCAAATTCTGCTGACCACTTCATCACTGGGAGATGCAACTGCCAGCACACATGTGGAAGGAGATGGGTCAACAATCCTGATGCAAGCCTATTATTTTCCAGGGAAGCCTTGACTTTTACCTCCCTAAATGCTTTGGTGCTTATTCCCCAAACAGCAAGAATTGTAAATGTCTTTGTATAGCTTTTATTGCTAGGTTAGGAAAAAAGGAAAAAATTTCCTTTATCCAACATGGGCATAAAAAACTACTCCTGAAAGGACAAATCACTGTCCATTTAGTCCAGCAGTCTGTCTCCAAAAACTCCAGCAGGACACACTGTGTAAGGAGAGCAGTCATGTCTGTGGTTTACCACCCTTATCCCAACACCGAGTCAAAGGATTAGGGATCTTTGCCTCTGGACCTGCAGATCCCCTTCTGAACTTACAGTACCTTCACAGTCTCTTACCAAAACAGGTTTCCCATCAATTGTGGTATATTTACCTCATTTTTTACTCCTACAAGCTATAGACTCACCACAAAACCCACTGCATTTACCCATAAAGTTGGCCTTGTGTGAGCACAGGGAAGCACAGCAGCCAGACTGGGCAGAGACTGAGTTCTGTGAAGAACTCCAGGGGCAGCAGCAGAGTGACACCATTCACTTTCTTACAAATAGCCAGGAGAAACCAAAATTGCCAAACTCAAGCATCATGTGCCTCTGTTGAAATTACCACACAGAGGTGCACGTGGATTATATGCAAGTTTGCTCTGTAGCTCTGAGTTCTCAAGATTACATATCCCCTTCCCACCTTTCAACATAGGAAGATGTGAAAAAAAAACTTAGCTTCCAGCAATCTCCACCTAGAGATGCTTAGACCACCATCAAGCTATTCACTGTAACATCCTGAAGAGCTCAGAAAGTGTCAAACACTTGTGTCAAGTCTCCACACATGAGGCATTAACATAGCTTAAAATTACTGTGTTGTTTACTCCTTCTTCCACAGCTTTATGTTTCATAGTTTAATTCCTGATTAAGTCAGTATTTTACTCAGCATCCAGTTTAAAACTAGGATCACTGCAGATAATATATTCCCATACAACATACACAAATACAATATATAAAATGGGTCAATAAATAATTTTATATAACACAAAATTTTATGGAGCTGTGTTTCCTTTAGTGGATTCAATAAAAATCACCTTGCTTCACCCTCTCAGCATTTTCCACGCTTAGAACCAGGAAGGAAGAACTCCTCTGCTGATACAAGGACTGTCTGGGCAGCAGGGCTCTTGCCAAGGTCCTTGGGCTGCTTGGTAGGCAGCGAGCTGGACAGGAGCCAGCAGCTTGTCCTGGCAGCAGAGAAGCAACATTTATCTTTCCAACAGCTCCCCAATGCCACAGCCTCAGATCAGGATGTATTTAGTCACAAGTCTGGACCAAGTATACAGGACACTATTTGACACATCTCCAATATATATCAATATCTGCTTATTTTCCCCCATTCAGAAGATTTTACTGGTTTGATCATATTCTTGATTGAAAAGGAAAAGTCTTAAACCTCCCTCTGTTCAAAAAGAGGGAAGGTGGTTCAAGAGAAGACGAGGTGCTATCCATCCTTCTTCAGCACCTCTGGTTTATCACCTAGCCTGACCTCTCATGAATGATAGTTCTCTAAATATACAAGGAAAGGTCAGCACCTTGCATCTGGCTGAAGCAATTTTCAGATTTTTTTTTTCCACAATCTTGATTCAAAGATGTTAGGAAATTAAGAAATACATGACTACTCTTCATATCAATCCAACAATTAATCATCCTCCCTGTGAAAACTTAAGCTGTTTAATTTGAACTTACTGGGCTACAAATTTGTATTGTGTTTGACAGCAAGATTACAGCAAGCTCACTAGTATCCAGTATTATTTTGTCAGGGACATATCTGAGGACTCTCATCAAGTCACCTCAGTTTTGATGAGAAGCTGCACAGCACACATTTAACATTTTACTGCATGGCAATACAGCTTAGTTTTCCATCAAATTTGAGATGATTCCGTTTTCACACAGTAATTTTTTGGAGGATTTGGAGTGCTGAGGCCAAAACCATACATAGGATTTTGGGAATGACTTCATCCCATCCCACAGGATGGACAAGAACGTACCTCTGCTTATTCTACTAATGCATTTAAGAACTACGTTAGGTTCTTTGTCACAGCATCACCTTGGAAACTCGTGTTTATGCTGTTTATTCACTATGACTCCAAAACAAATTTCAATCACTGCTTTCTAGGAGACAATGTGCCTTGATTTAAATTCAGCTGGAATACCTTGCTCCCAGGTGCACAGCTTTACGTGTAGCAGCCTCAGCACACACACTGGACTGGATCTACTCCCACCTGACAATCACAGTGGCAGCCTTAGTGCCCAGTGATGTTCCATGAACCAGTTTATCGTGAACAAGTTTTTAAAGACATTTTTCACCAACAAAATGATTAATGAAAACAAATTGTGACAAGCAATTACTAGTTTTTGCTGAATATCCATGGAAACTATTCACTCTTGTACACCCCCAGACTAATCCTGAGCTAAATGGCATTTACTGATACTCAGTACTAGTATTAATATACAGTAAGGTCATCAAGATCAAATCCTTTAACAAAGTCAAGTAATAAATTTAACAAGCTCTTGTTTTCTTAAAGCCTTAGGTTAGTGTGATTAACACTTTCTATACTTTAACTAAATTCTGTACTAAGTATAAGTGGGAGACCTGGTAATAATGTGAACTACACGTGTGTTAACACCATGCAGAGCTAGTCAAACACCCAAGGTGTTTTGGGCACCTGCCACCCACCCTGCATAGCCATGTTCATCCACTCCACCTCCTTTTATTACTGATACATCAGCACTTTTCTGACTTCCTGGAATTTCACTAGTATTCCAATGTGCATGGACTATATCTCTTCCAATACTGCAGTTAAAAATATTCCTGCTGGTGAAAAATATACCAATATGCCAAGGTAAACGTCTCTCTCACCTCCCAATGTACTCTGGTGGGGGGTGGCTTTAAACAGTTTTGTGTTAAGTTTTGGCCTGTGTTTGGTTTTTTTATATAATTTACCTGCAGATGTTTGAGACATATACAGGCTTTTAATGATGATGCATTATTAATACAGACAGGGGTGCAATTCACATGCCAAACAATCTGTGATTTGCCTTCTGTTTTGCCAGAATTTGACAAATTTAATGATGTCAACAGAATTTTTTTTACAGTATGGGAAAATAAAAATGCAAAACAGGACTTTCAGTATAAGATGAACTTACTTAACCCCATCTTTACATTTGAGCAAAGCTTTCCAGCGAAACCCATGAAGCTTTAGAAATTTTATGAGTTTGCAGTTATAGCAGAAAAATAATATGCTGCTGCTGCTAGCTGACTGACATAACAATATCTATTTGGGCAGACTACTTGCACGACAAAGAGAATAAAAAATACCCAGTAGTTCAGCTTGCTGCACTGCTGCCATTACAGAAGCCCTTGCTGGTGTCACTGGTCAGCATATCCTAACTGATCACAGCCCTTATGCTTTTAAATACTTACACTGAAATCTTCAGGCAGCTGACAGTAAACTGTGGGAGGGCTTGAACTGAGGGGGGGTGGGTCTCTAAAAACAAAACTTTACATAAGAAATGCAACTCTATCTATGACTCAAAACTTCACCTGTAAGGATAGTTAGAGAATAATGCTTCGGGAGTCCATTCTATCAGAGATGTCCCCTAAGTCAATGCACGTTAACTGCGCCATTCTTGAGAGCTGTCTCTGCACTACTTCTCTTTTCACCTGTTAAGAACCACATTGGAAGGAAATTAAGATTTTATAGCTTCCAAGTTTTTATAATACTGAGGAAAACTTCACTTTAGCTTTAATTTACATTAGATACACAGTCTGAGTTGTTCTGTGTGCAGTTACTTGAATGTTAACATGATCTGAAACATAAAACTCCCTGCTCACCTTCTGTTTATTCTGCTCTTCTTTTTGATGTTATTTTTGTTAATCAGAGAAAAACAGATCACTCAGCTGAGCAGCAACTCTTTAGTTTTCATATTAGATGTGTCTGGGATAAGCATACCTCACTTAATTACTGAAGACTGATGAATTATTGGAGGAAAGTGGGAGGAGCAGCAGAACAGGGTGTTGTAAATGAAATTCAAGTATCCTTTAGCACAAAAAACAAACAAACAAACAGTATTTTCAGGTACAGTCAGGACAGATTCTTTCTAAGTTTCAGTAAAAAACCTGAAAGAACAAATGCCATGTATGACCCAAACCATTGTTATCAACACTAAAAATAACCAATAAAAGTGAATTTCCTTGATCTCTGTCTCTAAGACCATGTAGGTTACAGAGTAGCAGAGCTTGATACTGTATTGACATTTCAAGGTTTGGTGCAACAAAGAGTGAACTGGGCATCTGAACTAAAGCCAAATGGATGAACAGGGGTTTACAGTTAAGCAAATAAATCCGTACAGTTCAGTAAGTTAACACAAACAAAACAAGCAGTCAAAGCTTTGGTTTCTTTCAGCTCTTGTCAGTGTGTGTCCTCGTGTTCAGGTAAAGCAGTGGCCGCTCCTTATTACACGTATTTCTAGAGCACGTAACAAGTACATCTGGGATCCTAATGCTTATTACTCCCTTGAGCATTCTCTCTCTGGTAAAGAGGTAGGAGAAGCTAAAGTTGCCAGGACAGAGAATTAGGGAGTTTTTATGCAAATATAATCAATAATAAAGCTGAAAGAGCTCATGTACAAAAAACTGTTCGGACAGAGCAGGGAGAGCTATCCAGAGGTCAGTGGAACCTGTTTAAGTATGAGCAAGGAGTAAGCTGGCTTTGCTCCAAGAACAGGCCTAATAATACTCAACATCCAACTTCCAGAAATCTAGAAAAGCACTTCTTGGACACAAGGTCCTAAGGGGAGAAGATGAAATTAAATTCTGGAGTAGGCTGTGCACAGAAATTCCTTAACAAGTTAGTAATCCCGTATAATTAGATTTTTCAGGTAAATGCTAAATAAAGTCAAGAATAACATGGGTCAGCTTCTGGCATTTCAAGACAGCACTGGGAGCTCAGCAGGCGGGTATCAACCTGCAGCCCCAAGAGCTGGTGAGGATACACACAAATTAGCTATGGATCATAGTCAAGATCCACCCTGCTCACAAGAAAACAGCTCTTGAAATAGCTCCTTCCCTCAGTAACACCGCATGCACGAGTCACCAGCAAACTTAATGCTGTTGTGACAGTTCTCCAAGCTCTGTCCGAAATAGATGAGCCTTGATGTATTATTTCAGTTGCAGAGACATTGGAAGCTACAGGAACTCAAGTTTTGCACCTTTTGCTCAGATATTACTCATCAAAAAGACCCCACAAAGTTTGAGCCTTTCTGTGCATCCTAATAACAATTCATGCAAAGCAGATGACACTGAAACTGAGCAAGCCCTACACATCCAGAAGAAAAACAAAATGGAAGTAAAAATCCATCAACCTAGAAAAGAAAAAGGCAGCAAGAATTGCTTTGCCCTTATACTAAAATTGCACCTTTCTTCAGTTCTGTCTTACACTGAAGGAAAGTGTTAGGGAAATCGTTTAAGTAAGAAGAGCTTGAATATAGCACAGAATTATTTCTTATATTCACCAGGCTCCTGCAAAATCAACAGGCTCTGCAGAGGATGAATAAACTGGAGATTTTGAGATGATATTTACACACTTCCCGCACTGAAACAAAACCACGTACAATGGAAGTGGTAAACAGTGTTTTAAATGCTTCTAATGGAGTTAGAAAAACCTCTGGAGTTTATTACCAGAATTCAGTAACTGGCCAGAGATGAGGAACAAGCCATGCACGTATTCAAGGGGAGAAAGGCTCGGCGAAAAAATAGGAAGTCACAAACAGGAAAGAGCTCATTCTCACCAACAGGCAAGGCAAGTCCTAAGGATTACACTGAACGGAGGAGCCGTACAACACGACAAAACCCTTCTATCGAAGTCATTTTACAAGGTTAACGCAAGGCCAAATCTGATACCATATGAACATACATTCTAAAGAAATCTAAAGCTGATGTAGAGAACAAACAGCAAAGCGTTTAGACACAGAGCATGTGCAGTTTCCTCCTCTGCATCACAAAAAGAATCGTGTTTTGTGCTTCCCCCCCCACCAAGCAGCAAAGACCCATGGAAGGGAGGGAATAACGCCGTCCCTTGCCATGAGATTTCGGGCTCCATCCCTGGGCAAGCGCCCGGCTGTGGAGGCCCGGGAGGTTCCCGGTGAGGTGCCCCGCGAGTCGGGCAGCCGAGCCAAGTCCCAGCAAGTGACACAGCTGGTCGGCGGCTCGGTGGCAGCCCAGGTGCTCCCGATCGAAGCCTGAAGCCCCGTGGGGAGCCCGGGCCCGAAGTGGGGTGGAGAGGACGGGACAGGGGAGGGGGGGGTAGACACAGAACGGCGGGGCCGCCGCTCTCCGGGAGCGGCGCGGGGGGTGCGGGGGGGCTGCCGGCCGGTCACCGCGGCGAGAGCGGGCGCCCCCCAGCCGTGCCCGCCCCGGTGCTGCTGCATGGCGCTGCTCAGCCTGCCTTGCAGAGGGAGCTCGAGTCCCGCTCTGCGCCTCGCAGCGCCTCTCACTCCGCCGCACACGCCAGCGCAGCGAGGCGGCGGCCGGCGGGAGCGGGACACGCAGCCGTCCCCGCGGGCAGCGCCCGGCCGGACACCGCGGCAGGACACGGGCGG